>NC_057799.1:34139667-34278903 GCF_018294505.1 Triticum aestivum
GGGGGCCGGCCACGGGCCTGGCGGGCCGCGGCGCGGGAGCCGGCGGGGAAGCGCCACGTGGTGCTACGCGGTTGGCTGGGCGGCGGCGGTGACGGACACGTCCGCCTGCGGAGAGGGGAAGGGGACTAGGGTTTGACCCGGATTTCGGAGGGGGAGGTGTTTTTATAGGTAGAGGGAGCTAGGAGACTCCAAATGGAGCACGGTTTTCGCCCACACGATCGTGATCAAATGACCGAGAGCATGGAGGTGAGTTTGCTGGGTTAGTGGGCTGTTTTGGAGGGGTGTTGGGCTGCAACACAAAAGAGGCCTTCGCGGTTACCCGGTTAACCGTTGGAGTATCAAACGACCTCTAAATGGCACGAAACTTGACAGGTGGTCTACCGGTGGTATACCAAGGCCACTTGGCAAGGCTCAGTCCATTCCGAGAACATTTAACACCCGCTCACGAAAAGAAAACAAGAGGGGTGCGCCGTTGCACGTGGGAGTGTCGGATTGCAAAACGGACAACGGGGAAAATGCTCGGATGCATGAGACGAACACGTATGCAAATGCGATGCACATGATGACATGATATGAAATGCCTGACATGAACAAAATGCAAAAACGAAGACGAAACCCAACCATGGAGGGAATATCATAATACATAGCCGAAAATGGCAAGAGTCGGAGTTACAAATATGGCAAGTTACATCCGGGGTGTTACACTGGTGATGTTGACGGCGAGCGTCCCAGGAAGAGGGTTCCTGCCAAGGTGATGTGGTATGCTCCTATAATACCAAGGTTGAAACGTCTATTCAAAAACAAAGAGCATGCCAAGTTGATCCGATGGCACAGAGAGGACCGTAAGAAAGACGGGAAATTGAGAACACCCGCTGATGGGTCACAGTGGAGAAAAATCGAGAGAAAGTACCGGGAGGAGTTTGCAGGTGACGCAAGGAACGTATGGTTTGGTTAAAAAGCGGATGGCATTAATCCTTTTGGGGAGCAGAGCAGTAATCACAACACCTAGCCCGTGACTCTATGTATCTATAACCTTCCTCCTTGGCTGTGCATGAAGCGGAAGTTCATTATGATGCCAGTTCTCATCCAAGGCCCTAAGCAACCCGGCAACGAGATTGATGTGTACCTAAGGCCATTAGTTGAAGAACTTTTAAAGCTGTGGAATGGAAACGGTGTACGTGTGTGGGATGAGCACAAATAGTAGGAATTTGACCTGCATGCGTTGCTGTTTGTAACCATCAATGATTGGCCTGCTCTCAGTAACCTTTCAGGACTGACAAACAAGGGATACGACGCATGCACGCACTGTTTAGATGACACCGAAAGTATATACCTGGACAAATGCAGGAAGAATGTGTACCTGGGGCATCCTCGATTTCTTCCGACAAACCATCAATGTCGAAAGAAAGGCAAGCATTTCAAAGGCGGGGCAGATCACCGGAAGAAGCCCGCCATCCGTACCGGTGATCACGTACTTGCTATGGTCAATGATTTACATGTAATCTTTGGAAAGGGTCCGGCGGACTATCTGTTCCGGATGACGCTGAGGGACGCGCACCCATTTGGAAGAAGAAATCTATATTTTGGGACCTACCCTACTGGAAAGACCTAGAGGTCCGCTCTTCAATCGACGTGATGCACGTGACGAAGAATCTTTGCATGAACCTGCTAGGCTTCTTGGGCGTGTATGGGAAGACAAAAGATACACCGGAGGCACGTGAGGACCAGCACCGTGTGCATGAAAAAGACGGCATGCCTCCAAAGCAGTATGAAGGTCCTGCCAGCTACGCTCTTACCATAGAAGAGAAGGAAATCTTCTTTGAATGCCTGCTTAGTATGAAGGTCTCGTCTGGCTTCTCGTCGAATATAAAGGGAATAATAAATATGCCAGAGTAAAAGTTTCAGAACCTAAAGTTTCATGACTGCCACGTGATTACGACGCAACTGCTTCCGGTTGCATTGAGGGGGCTTCTACCCGGAAATGTTCGATTAGCCATTGTGAAGCTATGTTCATTCCTTAATGCAATCTCACAGAAGGTGATCGATCCAGAAATCCAACCAAGGTTAAGGACTGATGTGGCGCAATGTCTTGTCAGTTTCGAGCTGGTGTTCCCACCATCCTTCTTCAATATCATGACGCACGTCTGATACGTCTCCGTCGTATCTATAATTTTTGATTGTTCCATGCCAATATTCTACAACTTTCATATACTTTTGGCAACTTTTTATACTATTTTTGGGACTAACATATTGATCCGGTGCCCAGTGCCATTTCCTGTTTGTTGCATGTTTTTTGTTTCGCAGAAAATCCATATCAAACGGAGTCCAAGCGGGATAAAAACTGACAGAGATTTTTTTTGGAATATTTGTGATTTTTGGGAAGAAGAATCAACGCGATACGATGCCCGAGGGGGCCACGAGCCAGGGGCGCGCCCTAGGGGGTCAGGCCCGCCCTGGACCCTCGTGGCCACCCTGTAAGGCGGTTGGAGCCCTTCTTTTGCTGCAAGATAGCTAATTTCCGGATAGAGATCGTGTCCAAAATTCAGCCCAATCGGAGTTACGGATCTCCGATTATAAAAGAAACGGTGAAAGGCCAGATCTGAGAACGCAGAAACAGAGAGAGACAGAGAGATAGATCCAATCTCGGAGGGGATCTCGCCCCTCCCATGCCATAGAGACCAAGGACCAGAGGGTAAACCCTTCTCCCATCTAGGGAGGAGGTCAAGGAAGAAGAAGAAGGAGGGGGGCTCTCTCCCCCTCGCTTCCGGTGGCGCCGGAGTGCCACCGGGGGCCATCATCATCACCGCAATCTTCACCAACAACTTCACCGCCATCATCACCAAATATTCCCCCTCTATGCAGTGGTGTAACCCCTCTTTTTCCCGCTGTAATCTATACTTAAACATGGTGCTCAACGCTATATATTATTTCCCAATGATGTATGGCTATCCTATGATGTTTGAGTAGATCCGTTTTGTCCTATGGGTTAATTGATGATCGTGATTGGTTTGAGTTGCATGTTTTATTATTGGTGCTGTCCTCTGGTGTTCTCCGTGTCGCACAAGCGTGAGGGATTCCCGCTGTAGGGGTTTGCAATATGTTCATGATTTGCTTATGGTGGGTGGCGTGAGTGACAGAAGCATATACCCGAGTAAGTAGGTTGTTTGCGTATGGGATTAAAGAGGACTTGATACTTTAATGCTATGGTTGGGTTTTACCTTAATGATCTTTAGTCGTTGCGGATGCTTTCTAGAGTTCCAATCATAAGTGCATATGATCCAAGTAGAGAAAGTATGTTAGCTTATGCCTCTCCCTCAAATAAAATTGCAATAGTGATTACCGGTCTAGTTATCGATTGCCTAGGGACAAATAAATTTCTCGTGACAAAAAGCTCTTTACTAAAACTAATTTAGTTGTGTCTTTATCTAAACAGCCCCTACTTTTTAGTTACGCGCTCTTTATTATCTTGCAAACCTATCCAAAAACACCTACAAAGTACTTCTAGTTTCATACTTGTTCTAGGTAAAGCGAACGTTAAGCGTGCGTAGAGTTGTATCGGTGGTCGATAGAAATTGAGGGAATATTTGTTCTATCTTTAGCTCCTCATTGGGTTCGACACTCTTACTTATCAAAAGAAGCTACAATTGATCCCATATACTTGTGGGTTATCAAGACCTTTTTCTGGCGCCGTTGCCGGGAAGTTATAGCGTGGGGTGAATATTCTCGTGTGTGCTTGTTTGCTTTATCACTAAGTAATTTTTATTTGCTGTTCTAAGTTATTCTCTATCTTTAGTTATGGATATGGAACACGAAATACCAAAAAAATTAGGTTTACTTGCTACTCATGGAGATGGGGAACCTCCTAAAACCGTCGATGCTCGTTATGTGATAGATATTATGTACTACTTTGATAATCCTAAGAAAACCCCATTCAACTTTGTAATGGGAGACACGTTGGATCAACGTGAATACTTTAGGGATTATCGCTTGACTCAAAAAGGGAAACTATTATTGTCGTGGAATTGTCACGGCAGATGTCCTAGTGTGAGGACTTAGTCGTGAGGCCAACACATCTATGCGGTAGCTTGAGAGGGGTTGGGCGGAATCGAGAGACGCAACACAAGACAAGGATTTAGACAGCTTCGGGCCCCGGGAAACATCATCCGGTAATAGCCCTACGTGCTGTTTGAGGCTAGGTCTCATTATGATCACGGGAGAGTCGCCGGGAACCGGCTCTCGGTGTCTAGCCTTAGAGATTATTTCTTGTTACTTCTCCCTTTTGGGGAGCCCTGCCCCTCCTTATATATGTTGAAGGGGCGGGTTACATGTGGAGTCCTATTAGGATTAGGACTAGTCTATCTTTAATACAAACCGGATACAAGTCCAGGTCTTAACTCCTTGTAAGACAAATTTTCCTCACGCCTTTCCTCTTAAACCGGCCCATCATAACATGAGCTGGCCTTCTGGGCCTTGGGCCTAGTCTTCTATCTGACCCGTCGTCGGGGCCATCCATGAGTCGTCTGGTTCATGAGCTGTCTGACCAATGAGCCGCCAGACCCATGAGTCGCTAGTCCTCCGCCGGGTCATCAGCGAAATGCCAAGTCCGGCCGGGTCATACTTCCGGCCGGGTCATACCGCGGGGTATATCCCCGACATTAGCCCCCAGTTTAATTTGGATTTATCGATGTTAAACTGATCCTGCAACATAAACACAAGAACAAATTTGACAGGTTGTGCTCCGGGTTAAATTTTCTTGTAAACCGGCACCTGATCATCCTTGAGTCCTTAAAATTTTCTCCTGGAATATCCGGGTCATTAGGCCAGCTTCATAACCCATTTGCTGATATTGGCTCTTGTAAATAAAGAATCCATTTGAATTTTTACTTTTACTCCCCTTATATCTGCTTTTTTAGTTAATTCAATGGCTTTTTTCATTGCCTTTCGGAATGAAACTCTATTTTTTAATTGGAAAGCTATATATTCTGCAAGAATGTTAGGCTGTCTATAAGGTTCTTTCACTTTTTCGATAGAAATATTAAATCTCTGGTTTACAGAGTTAATTTCCTTTTGTAGATCTTTCTCTAATTCTTCGATTGCTCCTTTTTGGCCTTCAATGCTCTGACTTGACAAAAATATTAGTCTCTGAAATATTCAACTGATATCCAGCCGGCTTGAAGATGTAAAACTTGCCGGTTTATGATTACCACCATTGTCGGGTTATAAAAGCTTATAATTCTGGGTCATGATTGTTGCCAACGCCGGTTCATGATTATTGATGACGCCGGGTTGTAGACACAGGGTCATAATGATTGGTGACGCCGGGTCAATCTGGTTTTCTCAAAACAGAGAATTTGAAAATATTTCTTCGATAATAATATAATACCTGTAGCCCCCAAGTCTTGAGTAGAACAAAGTGATGGCTTAAGACTTGCTTCAATATAAATGCTGCCACTTTGAAGAAATCCATATTATTCATCTCAGTCACTAGTAAAAACTGAATACTCCATATTATGTAGCCCCCAAGTGCCGGGTTGTCATGCTTGCAGCAACCTAGGACTTGTAATTGCCTTATGCTCATATAAACTTCAACCAGTGTAGCCCCCAAGGGCCGGGTCATTATGCAATAATGAGCAGGGACTTTGTAAATATGATCATGTAAACTTGACCAGCAACGTGTAGCCCCCAAGGGCCGGGTCAGTAAGATATTACCGAGCTGGGACTTTGTATATGATTCATTGATAATAACAGTATATGATGTAATCTCCACCGTGGGGCTTGAACCCACGTCCACAAGGTTAAGAGCTTTGTACTCTACCAACTGAATAGTGGATCTTTCAATATAATGGATTAAGGCTTGTGTACCTTGAATTTTCAACAGGAGCAATTGGTAGCCCCTAAGGGCCGGCTCATTTAGAATGTGATGAGTCGGCTCTTCAATAAGTTGAGCAAAAAATGACTTTGCATTAGCCCCCAAGTGCCATGGTGCATGCTGGCAGTGACATGGGACTTGCATATGTGATGTAATATCAATTTGAATAATGTAGCCCCCAAGTGCCGGGTCATAAGCCTGCAGCGTCTCGGGACTATTCCTTCCATTGTAGAATAAATCATATCCATTGCGCCAAAGCGACTTCGAATACCTCATCTGTTGATAAGTAAATCCGGAGTTTAAATATCCGGCGGCTCTTGGCCGATGCCAAATTAATACGCCTCCATTGTAAGCCGGAATTTTTATAACCCGGCGGCTTATAGCCTTTGAGAAAATCAAGAATTGATAACCCTTTTGAGACACCAATTTCAATCTTTGATGATGGGCTTGAACTTAATCATTTATGTAAGTCATAGCTCTGTAAATCCTGCACAGAGTTCAAACAACATATGCCCTGACGACTTAACGTCAAAAGCCAGGGCGGGTAACCACCCAAATGTAGTCTTATCCTGCACCCAAGTAGATCACAAGATCCCTTGGCGGTTTACCGCAGGGCGGGTCATAATATCTCACATATAACCATTGATGTGTAATAAGGAGTCACAGATGAGCCTGTTATAAATCATAACTTTGAAACATAACTATAATAATAATATTATACCTGTGATATTGAAATTTCACTGCCGGTTTATGTAACCTGTGCAGTAAGGGTGATAACCCAATCTTTAGAAATCAAGACTTCCAAATATTTATGATTGTCATATGATGGCGACTTATCATCCAAAGTCAAACCGGGTTAAATAGCAACCACTCATATACACTTTAGATATGATCAAAAGAGCTTCAAATAAAATCCAAAAATCGTTTGCAAAAAGAGACTTCAAAAATTTTGAGGCTTCTGATTCGAATACGATCAGAAAACCGTCCCAAAGGGGTTAAGCTAAGATTCGAATACGATCATATAGCCCCCAGTGGCTTTGGCGTTGCCGATCAAGAGGGTACAAACAGCTATGTTCTCTTTGGTTCGAATACGACCTATGTTTGAATAGGAAGCACCCAAATGACCTTGAGAGTTGTTTAACGACGCTGATTCGAATATGATCCACGTCGGTTCCCAAAAGGGGTTGAGCTATGATTCGAATACGATCAAGAAGCCCCCTAGTGAGCTCGGCAGTGTGCCGATCAAGAGGGTACCGACAGCTATGTTCTCTTTGGTTCGAATACGACCTATGTTTGAACAGGAAGCCCCCTAGTGATCATGAGAATATTTAACAACTCTGATTCGAATACGATCAGGGTCACACCAAAAGGGTTAAGCTAAATTCGAATACGATCAGCTCTCAATGGTCCTGAAAGCAGGGTACCTATGTTTGGGTTGTGCTTTGTAACAGACTCTTTTGGTCCCTTTAATTTTTCCTGAGAACTCGAACTTTTGCGAGAGATAAATTCTTTTTGAACCGGAAAAACCGGATATTGAGAGTTTCAAAGCTTTGTGATAGACAAATTTACCTTGAACCGGATTTTGAACCGGATATTAAGAGCTTCAGTGCTTTTGTGGGAGATGTCAATTCTCTTGAGCCGGATCTAAACCGGAATCCTTCTTTTTAAGCCAGAAATTTTCTGATGGCCTTTAACCTTTTCACCAATATGGCGGTAGCCTCCGGGACCGAATTATTTCTCCCTCCAATGACCCGGAGTTCTTGAATGCATTCAAACCGACCAATGCTGCCGAGTCATATCATTGTAGCCCCCGAGTCTCAAGACGGCTTGAGGAGTTGGCTTTGAGATTCTCCATATTGACCATAGCATAAGGTGTATATCATTGGTGTTGATAGCGCAATGTGAATCCACGGAAAGTTGAGGTGACTGCGGCGGGTTATAAATGATCCCTTATGAGCCGTGTCAGCAACTCGGCCAATGGTTCCTTCCAAATGGATGTTCTGAAGTTATCCAAACTGTAGTGGCGGCGACTTGTGCGCATGCCCATTGAACCGTCCAGTGCCGACGGCGGCTGATAACACATGATAATTTTCCTTCAAGTTGTTGGAAGAAAACCGGGCTTCCCAAGCAGTGACTTGCTCATATTCAATAATCCACTCAGGCATATAGGTGCGGCCCTGGTGTGTCGATGTAGACCAGGCCGCGAGAGACGGATGGTAAAAAACGACCGCAACATCAGAGGCAGCTCGGACAGATGATTCGGCCGTGGCATTGTGAGCCGGCACGAGCGAGTTAATCGCAGGCACGGTCCCAGCAAGCTGATGTAAACCGGGTCGTAAAGACAACGTCTTGCACGTATCCATTCACCGTGTAACATGGCATGGACGAACACCGGGCAGGATGTTGCCAGCGCATGCTCCGTACCCATGGTATGAGCCACTTTTGTCGTGACTAACTATCCTGCATAAAAGGTATTGCAGGCGAGAGTAATTGTTCTCGAAATCATAAAAATGTATCAAAAAAATTGACTGGATGGATTTAACCTGGTATGTTTAACCGGAAATTAGCCGCCGTGATGTTAATGATCCGGTCGCGACATATAAGCCAGCGCAGACGCGTGAACCGGCCGCGAGAGCGGACGGGCGAGTCGTCCGTGGCGTTGTAAATTGGTGCGGTCGCAAGAGAGAGCCGGCCGCGGCGTTGTAAGCCAGTGCGGATGAGAGAGTCGGCCATGAGCATGGACAATAAGTCAATCGCGTGTGTTGATGTAGCGGGGTGGCAATTTTGCGCAGAACAAGCGCTAGTGCAAAAAATAATATTTTCCCACGCCCCTTTCGCGACACCTTTTTGTAAAGAATACTGGTCCTGCGAAAAAATATCATAGACCAAGTAATTGTTCCTTGATGAAAACAATATATGTGAAAAATAGATAGGATAGATAGCACCTGGTTTTTTGCCAAATAAACAAGGATGCTGGTGTTGGATGAATTTTCCGGTAGCCTGGCATGGTACAGATGCTTGCACGGTCCCAGTGTCAACGTACGTTGGACCGCAAACTGTCGGGCCCTTCACACGTTCATCGGACACCGTCGTGCAGGAACGGCATCTGGCCACAACAAGCCTAGCGTCGTCGCTGTGTAGCAGTAATGGAGTAATTGTTTCATCACTTTGACTAGTCTTGTCTTTCACGTGATGGATGATGTTCCTTCTTGGAGATTGTGCCATTGTAATTCCGTTTCAATTAGCAATAGTAGCAAGTCTTTGGAAAGTAACTGCCATGGAGACACGGGACAGCGGTCAGGCTGCAGCCTATTTTCTTAGATGTAGATGACTGCCGCTGATCCATAGTATTCTGCCCTTTGACTCCTTGCGTACTAGCAACAACATCTGGTGCCATGTTGGCTTGATGTGATAGACTGTCTTTTGCTGTGATCTGTAGTGCCTTCGTGGCAGAGGAAAAGGTAGTAGCACACTGTTGATTGCTACGGCCTGGGATTTGTGGACGTAGAGCAGCAGCGACTCCGAGTTGGTCCGGTTTAAAAACGCGAAGTTGACTCAGAACAGACCAGCGGTTTAGGCGAAACTGCAGGGAAACGACGGTGGCTTGGTGCAGCCTTCAACCAGGGTTGACCCGCCGGTGAAAACGTTGCCTTGGTAATTTCTGACTGCGGGGATTTGATGCCTACGTGAGTGACGGTTTTCCCGGTGCGGGTCCCTCCACACTAATTAAGGAAAACGCTGCAATCTTTGGCCACTTTCAATCGTATTCCACGAACCGTGTCGGACTTTCTTGGGATATTGAAATCTTCGTGGACAGCAATCACTCGTACGTGGCCGATCGGACAGCCGCCCGACACAGTAGTCATCGGACCCGCTCGCCGATTCCCCGCTGACAGCTCTTGTAGCGGTAGTTTTGGTTTCGACGAGAATAATTCCTTCTCTTGATCTCGGCGAGTTACGGCGGTAGCAACAATCCAGCCCTAATGTTCTCTTGATCTTGAATCTCGAGTATACCGTTTGACTGTTCGTCGACGATGTAAACTTCTGCACCGGTTCTTTTCCATCCAGCAAATCACGAACTTCTCAATCCCTGAAGAGATCCCTCCAAGATCTCAACACCACCGTGCGCCAGCCCCACGGTGGGCACCAACTGTCGTGGAATTGTCACGGCAGATGTCCTAGTGTGAGGACTTAGTCGTGAGGCCAACGCATCTATGCGGTAGCTTGAGAGGGGTTGGGCGGAACCGAGAGACGCACAAGACAAGGATTTAGACAGCTTCGGGCCCCGGGAAACATCATCCAGTAATAGCCCTACGTGCTGTTTGAGGCTAGGTCTCATTATGATCATGGGAGAGTCGCCGGGAACCGGCTCTCGGTGTCTAGCCTTAGAGATTATTTCTTGTTACTTCTCCCTTTTGGAGAGCCCTGCCCCTCCTTATATATGTTGAAGGGGCGGGTTACATGTGGAGTCCTATTAGGATTAGGACTAGTCTATCTTTAATACAAACCGGATACAAGTCCAGGTCTTAACTCCTTGTAAGACAAATTTTCCTCACGCCTTTCCTCTTAAACCGGCCCATCATAACATGAGCCGGCCTTCTGGGCCTTGGGCCTAGTCTTCTATCTAACCCGTCGTCGGGGCCATCCATGAGTCGTCTGGTTCATGAGCTGTCTGACCAATGAGCCGCCAGACCCATGAGTCGCTAGTCCTCCGCCGGGTCATCAGCGAAATGCCAAGTCCGGCCGGGTCATACTTTCGGCCGGGTCATACCGCGGGGTATATCCCCGACAATTATGGGATCAAATTTATATGTTGAAGTGGTATGCTCGGCAAGTATGCTTGAGATATGATTATACTTGTTGCTCTAGGATGAAGGCTCCACACCTTCCCTTTTCATGCAAATTTAATGATAATGAAACCTTGGCTTCTTATGCTAGAGGTATATATCATTACTATGATGTGGAACAAATAGAAGAATTTGTTGCTTTTATGGGTGCTTATGAAATTGAATCTATGTTCAAAGAGTTTGAAAATCTTTATGATGTTGTTTATAGACCTGAAAATTTAGCTATCCTTAAATATTGCTATGGGAATTATGAATTCAACTCCGATATTGATGAATTTATTGAGAAAGTCTCCGCTGTCCAAGAAGAGACTAATATTTTGCAGGAGCCTATGGAAGAAGAAATTGATGAAACTGTGAGCTCATTGGATGAAAAAGATGAGGAGGAGAGCGAAGAACAAAAGGAGGAACAGCGGATTGATCACCCGTGCCCACCTTCTAATGAGAGTAACTCTTCAACTCATGCATTGTTTAATTTCCCTTCGTGCTTACCAAAGGATGATTGCTATGATGACTGTTATAATCCCGTTGATTCTCTTGAAATATTCCTTTTTGATGATGCTTGCTATGCTTGTGGCCAAGATGCCAATATGAATTATGCTTATGGAGATGAACTTGCTATAGTTCCTTATGTTAAACATGAAATTGTTGCTATTGCACCCACACATGATAGTCCTATTATCTTTTTGAATTCTCCCGACTACACTATATCGGAGAAGTTTGCCTTTATTAAGGATTATGTTGATGGGTTGCCCTTTACTATTACACATGATGATTTTGATAGATATAATATGCATGTGCTTGCTGCTCCTACTTGCAATTATTATGAGAGAGGAACTACATCTCCGCCTCTCCATGTTTCCAACATGATAAAATTGCAAGAAACTTTTTATGCTATGCATTGGCCTTTACTTTGTGTGCATGAATTGTTCTTATATGACATGCCGATGCATAGGAAGAGAGTTAGACTTCGTTGTTGCATGATATATGTTACTTTGTGCTCACTACTAAATCACAAATCATTGCTAATTAAAATTGGCTTTGATATACGTTGGGATCCGGGTGGATCCATTACTTGAGCACTATATGCCTAGCTTAATGGCTTTAAAGAAACCGCTGCCAGGGAGACAACCCGGAAGTTTTAGAGAGTCATTTATTTTTTTGAGTGCTTTCATATAGTTTAAAGACAAAGAAATAAAGAGGGGAACCTAAAACTTTTCAAAAAAGAAAGTGAAAGTGAGAAAGACAAGCATTGTTGAAGTGGGAGAGCTCCTTGAACTTTGTTCATGCTCACGGAAACTTTGTAAATCTTAATTACAGAAAATTTTCAATTAAAATAATTATCCCCTTGTACAATTCCATTGTACTATAAAAATTATGTGCCAATATTTGCCTTTAGGATGTTTACAATGCTTATTGGTTTGTACGGTGCAGGACAGAAACTTTGGCTGTAATGCGCGATTTTTAATTTTGTACTGGAACGTCAAACGGTTCTGAAACTTTTTGCACTGTCTTTCCATACAAATTGTTTATTGTTCCTAATTTTGGCAGAATTTTTTGAGTAACATAGGTATGGTGAATGTTCAGATTATTACAGACTGTTCTGTTTTAGACAGATTCTGTTTTTGATGCATAGTTTGCTTGTTTTGATGAAACTATCGATTTATATCAGTGGATTAAGAAATGCAAACGTTAGTTTACAGTAGCTACAATGCAAAAATAAAATATGAATTGGTTTGCAACAGTACTTAGAGTAGTGATTTTCTTTATTATACTAACGGATCTTACCGAATTTTCTGTTGAGTTTTGTGTGGATGAAGTGTTCGAAGATCAAGGAGGTCTCGATATGAGGAGAAGGAGGAGAGGCAAGAGCTCAAGCTTGGGGATGCCCAAGGCACCCCAAGTAAATATTCAAGGAGACTCAAGCGTCTAAGCTTGGGGATGCCCCGGAAGGCATCCCATCTTTCTTCAATGAGTATCGGTATGTTTTCGGATTCGTTTCGTTCATGCGATATGTGCAAATCTTGGAGCGTCTTTTGCAATTAGTTTTCACTTTTCTTTTGTGCACCGTGCTGGTATGAGATAGTCCTTAGTTGATTTATAGAATGCTCATTGCACTTCACTTAAATCTTTTGAGTATGGCTTTATAGAATGCTTCATGTGCTTCGCTTATATCATTTGAAGTTTGGATTGCCTGTTTCTCTTCACATAGAAAACCGCCATTTGTAGAATGCTCTTTTGCTTCACCTATATTTGTTAGAGCGTGGGCATATCTTTTGTAGAAAGAAGTAAACTCTCTTGCTTCACTTATATCTATTTAGAGAGATGACAGGAATTGGTCATTCACATGGTTAGTCATAAAATCCTACAAAAAACTTGTAGATCACTGAATATGATATGTTTGATTACTTGCAATAGTTTTGCGATATAAAGGTGGTGATATTAGAGTCGTGCTAGTTGAGTAATTGTGTAATTGAGAAATACTTCTGTTGAGGTTTGCAAGTCCCGTAGCATGCACATATGGTGAACCGTTATGTAACGAAGTTGGAGCATGAGGTATTTATTGATTGTCTTCCTTATGAGTGGCGGTCGGGGACGAGCGATTGTCTTTTCCTACCAATCTATCCCCCTAGGGGCATGCGTAGTAGTACTTTTCTTCGAGGGCTAATAAACTTTTCAATAAGTATATGAGTTCTTTATGACTAATGTGAGTCCATGGATTATACGCACTCTCACCCTTCCATCATTGCTAGCCTCTTCGGTACCGTGCATTGCCCTTTCTCACCTCGAGAGTTGGTGCAAACTTCGCCGGTGCATCCAAACCCCGTGATACGATACGTTCTATCACACATAAGCCTCCTTATATCTTCCTAAAAACAGCCACCATACCTACCTATCACGGCATTTCCATAGCCATTCCGAGATATATTGCCATGCAACTTCCATCATCATCATATACATGACTTAAGAATTTATTGTCATATTGCTTTGCATGATCGTAAGATAGCTAGCATGATGTTTTCATGGCTTGTCTGTTTTTTGATGTCATTGCTACGCTAGATCATTGCACATCCCGGTACACCGCCGAAGGCATTCATATAGAGTCATATCTTTGTTCTAGTATCGAGTTGTAATATTGAGTTGTAAGTAAATAAAAGTGTGATGATCATCATTATTAGAGCATTGTCCCAGTGAGGAAAGCATGATGGAGACTATGATTCCCCCACAAGTCGGGATGAGACTCCGGACGAAAAAAAAAGAAAGGCCAAAAAAAGAGAAGGCCCCCAAAAAATACAAAAAATACAAAAAAATGAGAGAAAAAGAGAGAAGGGACAATGCTACTATCCTTTTACCACACTTGTGCTTTAGAGTAGCACCATGCTCTTCATATAGAGAGTCTCTTGAGTTATCACTTTCATATACTAGTGGGCATTTTCATTATAGAACTTGGCTTGTATATTCCAACGATGGGCTTCCTCAAATGCCCTAGGTCTTCATGAGCAAGCAAGTTGGATGCACACCCACTTAGTTTCAGTTTGAGCTTTCATATACTTATAGCTCTAGTGCATCCGTTGCATGGCAATCCCTATTCCTCACATTGACATCAATTGATGGGCATCTCCATAGCCCGTTGATTAGCCGCGTCGATGTGAGACTTTCTCCTTTTTTGTCTTCTTACACAAACCTCCATCATCATATTCTATTCCACCCATAGTGCTATGTCCATGGCTTGCGCTCATGTATTGCGTGAGGGTTGAAAAGGCTGAAGCGCATTAAAAAGTATGAACCAATTGCTCGGCTTGTCATCGGGGTTGTGCATGATTTGAATGCTTTGTGTGGTGAAGATTGAGCATAGCCAGACTATATGATTTTGTAGGGATGAGCTTTCTTTGGCTATGTTATTTTGAAGACATGATTGCTTTATTAGTATGCTTGAAGTATTATTGTCTTAATGTCAAATGATAGACTATTGCTTTGAATCACTCGTGTCTTAATATTCATGCCATGATTAGATTATGTGATCAAGATGATGCTAGGTAGCATTCCACATCAAAAATTATCTTTTTTATCATCTACCTACTCGAGGACGAGCAGGAATTAAGCTTGGGGATGCTGATACGTCTCCGTCGTATCTATAATTTTTGATTGTTCCATGCCAATATTCTACAACTTTCATATACTTTTGGCAACTTTTTATACTATTTTTGGGACTAACATATTGATCGTGCCTAGTGCCAGTTTCTGTTTGTTGCATGTCTTTTGTTTCGCAGAAAATCCATATCAAACGGAGTCCAAACGGGATAAAAACTGACGGAGATTTTTTTTGGAATATTTGTGATTTTTGGGAAGAAGAATCAACGCGATACGATGCCCGAGGGGGCCACGAGGTAGGGGGGCGCACCCCAGGGGGTCAGGCGCGCCATGGACCCTCATGGCCACCCCGCAAGGCGGTTGGAGCCCTTCTTTCACCGCAAGAAAGCTAATTTCCGGATAGAGATCGTGTCCAAAATTCAGCCCAATCGGAGTTACGGATCTCAGGTTATAAAATAAACGGTGAAAGGCCAGATCTGAGAACGCAGAAACAGAGAGAGACAGAGAGACAGGTCCAATCTCGGAGGGGCTCTCGCCCCTCCCATGCCATGGAGACCAAGGACCATAGGGGAAACCCTTCTCCCATCTAGGGAGGAGGTCAAGGAAGAAGAAGAAGGAGGGGGGCTCTCTTCCCCACGCTTCCGATGGCGCCGGAGTGCCACCGGGGGCCATCATCACCACCGCAATCTTCACCAACAACTTCACCGCCATCATCACCAACTCTTCCCCCTCTATGCAGCGGTATAACCCCTCTTTTACCCGCGGTAATCTCTACTTAAACATGGTGCTCAACGCTATATATTATTTCCCAATGATGTATGGCTATCCTATGATGTTTGAGTAGATCCGTTTTGTCCTATGGGTTAATTGATGACCGTGATTGGTTTGAGTTACATGTTTTATTATTGGTGCTGTCCTCTGGTGCTCTCCGTGTCGCGCAAGCCTGAGGGATTCCCGCTGTAAGGTTTGCAATATGTTCATGATTTGCTTATGGTGGGTGACATGAGTGACAGAAGCATATACCCGAGTAAGTAGGTTGTTTGCGTATGGGATTAAAGAGGACTTGATACTTTAATGCTATGGTTGGGTTTTACCTTAATGATCTTTAGTAGTTGCGGATGCTTTCTAGAGTTCCAATCATAAGTGCATATGATCCAAGTAGAGAAAGTATGTTAGCTTATGCCTCTCCCTCAAATAAAATTGCAATAGTGATTACCGGTCTAGTTATCGATTGCCTAGGGACAAATAACTTTCTCGTGACAAAAAGCTCTTTACTAAAACTAATTTAGTTGTGTCTTTATCTAAATAGCCCCTACTTTTTATTTAGCACTATTTATTATCTTGCAAACCTATCCAAAAACACCTACAAAGTACTTCTAGTTTCACACTTGTTCTAGGTAAAGCGAACGTTAAGCGTGCGTAGAGTTGTATCGGTGCTCGATAGAACTTGAGGGAATATTTGTTCTACCTTTAGCTCCTCGTTGGGATCGACACTCTTACTTATTGAAAGAGGCTACAATTGATCCCCTATACTTGTGGGTTATCAACGTCCTAGTTCATCTAGTCGACGATATTGTCGTTCTGGCCTTTGTATTTCTACACAATATGTTCCCCTTTGAGAGGTTCATGGGAGTTCTAAAGAAATATGTCTGTAACCGCACTAGGCCAGAAGGAAGCATCTCCATGGGCCATCAAACAGAGGATGTCATTGGGTTTTGTGTTGACTTCATTCCTGACCTTAAGAAGATTGGTCTCCCTCAATCGCGGTATGAGGGGAGACTGACTGGAAAAGGCACGCTAGGAGGGGACTCAATAATATGTAGGGACGGGCATTCTTGGTCTCAAGCACACTACACAGTTCTACAGAATTCTACCTTGGTGACCCTATATGTCGATGAACACAAGAACATTCTGCGCTCCAAACACCTGGAGTAGTGTGACGACTGGATTACATGTGAACACATTAGGAATTTTGGTAGTTGGTTGCAAACACGTCTCATGGGTGACAACACTATTTCTGATGAGCTGTACTCGTTGGCCAGGGGACCATCTTCGACTGTATTGACTTACAAAGGGTACGAGATAAATGGGAATACATTTTACACCATCGCCCAAGATCAAAAGAGCACCAACCAAAACAGCGGTGTTAGCTTTGATGCAGCAACCTAGAGGGGAAAGGGCACATATTATGGTTACATAGTGGACATATGGGAACTTGACTACGACATGATTTTAAGGTCCCTTTGTTTCAGTGCATATGGGTCAATCTGTTAGGAGGCGGGGTACAGGTAGACCCACAGTACGGAATGACAACAGTGGATCTGAACCATCTTGGGTACACAGACGAACCATTTGTCCTAGCCAATGATGTGGCGCGGGTTTTCTATGTGAAGGACATGTCTACCAGACCGAGAAAAAGAAATATAAGGAAGCAAATACATCATACAATGAGCCAAAGCGCCACATAGTTCTTTAAGGAAAAAGAGACATCGTGGGATTAGAGGGCAAGACAAACATGTCTGAAGATTATGAAAAGTTTCATGAAATTCCTCCCTTCAAAGTCAAGGCTGACCCAAGCACCCTGTTAAACGATGAAGATTATCCATGGTTATGGCGCAATAAGCAAAGGACACAAGCGAAGAAAAAGTGAAGACTTTCTCTCCACAACTATTACGATGATGCCTTTGATCTAGAATATCACTGCAGTTACATGTGAAGAAATGAAATGCCTTTTGAAACAGACGAGTTTCCGTATGAAACCCTAATACTTCAAAAGAGATTGTCCGTTTTGTACACGAAGTGCATCCAGTTTTTGCCGTAACCCTCTCAACTTTTTGGCACATGTTATGTGGGTGAAATGATGATACCATGCCAACTTTCAACCTTTTCAGAGTTCATTTGTAGCGCTTTTCAATTTCAAGGTCATTTAGCTCAAAAAACAGTAAGTGCACGAAAAATACCAAATGAAGTCAGAAAGGGTTGAAAATTGATGATGTGGCTTTTAATGGTGCATTTTGAACACACAAAAAGTTTAGAGTTCAAATAAGTTCAAAAAATTAAATCCCTTTGTAACAGATGAGTTTTCGTCCGAAACCCTGATACTTCGAAAGAGATTGTCCATTTTGTACACGAAGTGCATCCAGTTTTTGCCGTAACCCTCTCAACTTTTTAGCACATGCTATGTGGGTGAAATGATGATACCATGCCAACTTTCAACCTTTTCAGAGTTCATTTGTAGTGCTTTTCAATTTTAGGGTCATTTAGCTCAAAGAATGAACTAATAGCAAAAAGAATGAACTAAAAAATATTTAAAATATCCTGTTATGATCAACTAAAACAAAACCATAATATTCTTCAATAGCAAAAATAATCAACTAAAAAGCTTTTATAAAACTCTAATACCAAAGGCATCAACTTAAAAGCTTTTATAAACCTCTAGTATTTTTGAAACTAAAATTATATAAAATTTATGCAACTAAAATTATCAAAGTATTTTCTGTTCAAAACATTAATGGCAAAAACAATTTTCATAAAGAAATTTTTTGTTAGAAACTTTAATAGCAAACTAAAATAACAAAATATGTTTTTGATTAAAATAGACATTTAAAATAACCTAAAATTTACCAAATTAAATATAATGATAAAACACAATAATATTAAATATCAGGAAAAAGAATCACTCAAAAATCTATTTTATAGTAAAGTTATTCACAAACTAGTGATTCGCACAAATTTAAAAGAAGTCAAATTTAAACTATTCAAATTTGAAAATTAATGGCAATAACAGAAGACTATAATTTTTGTGACCTAACAGAAAAAAGAATCACTGAAAAACTGTAAGTATTTAGTTGTAAGTAGAAACAAAAAAATAAAGCAAAAAAACAAAAAACAGAAGAAAAAAGCCACCTACTGGGCCACTCCGGCCTGAATACGACTAGAAACCCAGCTAGTTGGGCCAGGATTCAGGCCCGCAGAAGGCCCAGCAGGCCCACAGGCATAGCAGTGTGAGATTAGGCCCGTAGGCCAGCAGTTCAGAGGAGTTCGAGAGAGAAGGCGGGGCAGAGCTTATAAACTACACTCGACGCGTCTCAGCTAGCGAGGTGGGACTAAACATCCCACCGCACAACGGCTGTGCCAGGAGCAGGCCATTGGTCCCGGTTGGTGCCATGGACCGGGACCAATGCCCACCTTGGGTCCAGGTTCATGGCACCAAACGGGAGCAATGCCCACCTTTGGTCCCGGTTCGTGCCACCAACCGGGACCAAAGGTCTCTGCTTCCCGCCCTTTGGGCTGCTGAAAAGAGACCTTTGGTCCCGGTTGTAGGCATGAACCGGGACCAAAGATGGGCATTGGTCCCGGTTGGTGCCACGAACCGGGACCAAAGCTTGATGTATATAATAAACACTTGTGAAAATTTTGATTTTCATCTCGCAATTCAACCCGACGACGCCGACCTCCTCGACGCCGCCAGGCTGCCCCGACGCTGTCGCCGTCGCCCGTGCCCCTGCCTCGCCCCCACGCCCACGCCAACGCCGTCCGCCGCCCACGCCAACGCCGTCCGCCGCCCACGCCGTCGCCGTTCGCCGCCCCCGAGCGCGCCCGGGCACACCCCTGCGCCCCGGCCCGCCCCCACCGTCGTCGTCGTCGTCACCGGCTCCCTCGCACGCTGCCCCCACTGTCGCCCTTGCCAGCTGATGACCCACTAGTATAGGGGATCTATCATAGTCCTTTCGATAAGTAAGAGTGTCTTACCCAACGAGGAGCAGAAGGAAATGACAAGCAGTCTTCAGTAAGGTATTCTGTGCAAGCACTGAAATTATCGGTAACAGATAGTTTTATGATAAGGTAATTCATAACGGGTAACAAGTAACAAAAGAAAACAAGGTGCAGCAAGGTGGCCCGATCCTTTTTGTAGCAAAGGACAAGCCTGGACAAACTCTTATATAAAGGAAAGCGCTCCCGAGGACACATGGGAATTATCGTCAAGCTAGTTTTCATCATGCTCATATGATTCGCGTTCGTTACTTTGACAATTTGATATGTGGGTGGACCGGTGCTTGGGTACTGCCCTTCCTTCGACAAGAATCCCACTTCTGATTAACCCCCCTCACAAGCATCCGCAACTACGAAAGAAGAATTAAGGTAAACCTAACCATAGCATGAAACATGTGGATCCAAATCAGCCCCTTACGAAGCAACGCATAAACTAGGGTTTAAGCTTCTATCACTCTAGCAACCCATCAGCTACTTATTACTTCTCAATGCCTTCCCCTAGGCCCAAACAATGGTGAAGTGTCATGTAGTCGACGTTCACATAAAACCACTAGAGGAAAGACAACATACATCTCATCAAAATATCGAACGAATACTAAATTCACATGACTACTTATAACAAGAGTTCTCCCATGTCCTCAGGAACAAACGTAACTACTCACAAATCATATTCATGTTCATAATCAGAGGGGTATTAATGTGCATAAAGGATATGAACATATAATCTTCAACCGAATAAACCAACTAGCATCAACTATAAGGAGTAATCAACACTACTAGCAACCCACAGGTACCAATCTGAGGTTTTGAGACAAAGATCGGATACAAGAGATGAACTAGGGTTTGAGAGGAGATGGTGCTGTTGAAGATGTTGATGGAGATTGACCCCCTCCCGATGAGAGGATCGATGGTGATGATGATGGTGATGATTTCCCCCTCCCGGAGGGATGTTTCCCCGGCAGAACAGCTTTGTCGGAGCCCTAGATTGGTTCCGCCAAGGTTCCGCCTCGAGACGGCGGCACTTTGTCTTGAAAGCTTCCTTCTGATTTTTCCCAGGCAAAAGACACCTTATACCAGAAGATGGGCATCGGGGGGCTTCCAGGTGGCCCACGAGGCAGGGGCGCGCCCAGGGGGGTAGGGCGCGCCCTCCACCCTCATGGACAGTGGGTGGCCCCCCTCTGGTGCTTTCTTCACCCAATATTTTTAATATATTCCAAAACTGACTTTCGTGGAGTTTCAGGACTTTTGGAGTTGCGCAGAATAGGTCTCTAATATTTGCTCCTTTTCCAGCCCAGAATTCCAGCTGCCGACATTCTCCCTCTTCATGTAAACCTTCTAAAATAAGAGAGAATTGGCATAAGTATTGTGACATAATGTGTAATAACAACCCATAATGCAATAAATATCGATATAAAAGCATGATGCAAAATGGACGTATCAACTCCCGCAAGCTTAGACCTCGCTTGTCCTCAAGCGGAAGCTGATATCGAAAAATATGTCGACATGTTTAGAGATAGAGGTGTCGATAAAATAAAATACGGACATGAGGGCATCATGATCATTCTTAGAATAGCAACATATATATATATATATATTATCATATGATTTCTTATGCTAAAGTAACAATCTATTCACAATGTAAAGTATGAATTAGAAACTTCACTGAAAACTAACAAACTATAATCTCAGCCATTGAGGCAATTGCAATTTATCATAACATCGGAAAGAGTCAATATAAGAGCTTTTCAGCAAGTCCACATACTCAACTATCATTTAATCTTTCACAATTGCTAACACTCACACAATACTTATGGGTATGAAGTTTTAATCGGACACAGAGAAAGATAGGGGCTTATAATTTTGCCTCCCAACCTTTTACCTCAAGGGTAACGTCAACAATAATGCTTTATGAAAACCCACATCGAATTGGATATATAGATATCAGGATCTTTCCAACACATAGTGCTTGCCAAAGGATAAAGTGTAAAAAGGAAAGGTGAAGATCACCATGACTCTTGTATAAGGTATAAGACAAAAATAAAAGATAGGCCCTTTGCAGAGGGAAGCAGAGGTTGTCAGGTGGTTTATGGTCGGATGCACAAAATCTTAATGCAAAAGAACGTCACTTTATATTGCCACTTGTGATAGGGACCTTTATTATGCAGTCCGTCACTTTTATTTCTTCCATATCAGAAGCTCGTATAAAGCTTATTTTCTTCACACTAATAGATCATACATATTTAGAGAGCAATTTTTATTGCTTGCAACAATGACAACTTACTTGAAAGATCTTACTCAATCCATAGGTAGATATGGTGGACTCTCATGGCAAAACTTGGTTTAAGGATATTTGGAAGCACAAGTAGTATCTCTACTTGGTGCAAAGAAATTGGCTAGCATGAGGGGGAAAGGCAAGCTCAACATGTTGGATGATCCATGACAATATAATTTATTTCGGATATAAGAAAACATAACCCATTACGTTGTCTTCCTTGTCCAACATCAACTTTTTAGCATGTCATATTTTAATGAGTGCTCACAATCATAAAAGATGTCCAAGATAGTATATTTATACGTGAAAACCTCCCTTTCTTTATTACTTCCTATTAATTGCAACGATGACCAAAACTATGTTTGTCAGCTCTCAACAACTTTTATTCATCATACACTTTATATGTGAAGTCATTACTCTCCATAAGATCAATATGATCTCTTTATTTCCTTTTATTCTTTCTTTTTATTCTTTTTCCCCCTCAAGATCATAGCAAGATAACCAAACCCTCGACTCAAGACTAATCTTTATTATATATAGCTCACGGACTCGATTACATAGATAAGGATCAAAACAAAAACTCAAAGCTAGATCATACTAAACTTTATTCTACTAGATCAAGATATAACCAAAAGGATCGAACTAAGAAAAACGGTAAAGATAGAAGTGTGATGGTGATACGATACCGGGGCACCTCCCCCAAGCTTGGCAGTTGCCAAGGGGAGTGCCGATACCCATGTATTTATGTCTCTTTCTTCGAAGGTGGTGATGATGGAGTTGTTGATGATGTAGGCTTGCCGTCCATCTTCCAAGGCATAGGCTCACCATCATAGAAGGATGATCGAGTCTCCGGGATCCTCAAATCTGCAGCCAAACTCATCCTCTTGAATCTATATTCATACTCACAGTTTTGGTTTTGCAGGTCATAGATCTGGGCTTGGAGGTGCTCGATTTTCTCGTGAAGCTTGAAGATGGTCTCCCCAATGTTCTTGGCATCCAGCTTGTGGTTGTTGGTGAACTCCGCGATCATCATGTGGTTGGCGTTGAGTCCGCGTTCCACCATCCCCTGTCACTTGAAAACTTGTTGCTCCATTGCTTCGAGTCTTGTCTCCATGTTTCCGGTCCTCCTTGGTCCCTCAACATCGCGGATGTGCAGCACCCCTCATGCATCTCAATGGTTTGAGGGGACCTTCTTAAAAAATTTGTCCTTGGGGGCGCTTGAAGATGTCATGGTGATCTAGATCTGTCAGAAAAACAGCTCGAAACAAAAGCAGAGGATTGTGTCGTGGTACGGTGGTCAAAACCTTCAGGAGATTATATAATGAATTTTTGCCGACCAAAAGAAGTATCGTGCAAGAAAACGGAGTCCGGAGAGCACACGAGGTGCGCACGAGGCAGGGGGCGCGCCCTCCACCCTCGTGGATGCCTCGTGTCCTTTCTGGACTACTTCTTATTTTCCTATTTTCTTAAATATTCCAAAACGGAGAAAAATTGCTATTAGAACTGTTTTGGAGTCGGTTTACTTACCGTACCACATACCTATTCCTTTTCGGAGTCTGAAACGTTCTGGAAAGTGTCCCTTATGTACTCCTCCGGGGTTATGGTATAAATAATGTTGGTTTCAAAATTTATGACATTACCTGAGATATAATGTTTGATTCTTTGACCGTTCACCACCTTTGGATTTGTGCCTTCGAAGTTGTTGATTTTTATGGCACCGGAACGATAGACCTCCTCGATAACGTAAGGACCTTCCCATTTAGAGAGGAGTTTTCCTGCAAAAAATATTAAACGGGAGTTGTATAACAAAACATAATCACCTACATTAAACTCACGCTTTTGTATCCTTTTGTCATGCAATCTTTTAACTTTTTCTTTAAACAGTTTGGCATTCTCATAGGCCTGGGTTCTCCACTCATCAAGTGAGCTAATGTCAAATAGTCTCTTCACTACTGTAAGATGCTGCTAACGCGACACTACGATCAGAGACCCTTCGAGAAACTGTGTGCGATGCAATAATCGCAAACGGTGGTGTATGAAAACCGTCAGAAATGTATAAAGCGTTTGTGATGATGGATGCATCAAACACGGTTCAGGTTTTAGTTGCGTGTGCGATGAAGGGTATACCGTTCAGTTCAATTAACTGTTTGCGATGAGGAGGAACAAAAGAAACGGGAAGCCAGATGAAGGCGTGTGCGATACACAGCATACGGTTCACTCGGATGAACTATTTGTGATTAGGCAACACAAAAGAAACGGTCAGCCGGATCAAGGTGTGTGTGATTGAGGGCGTACGCTTCAGAAGGATTAACTGTTTGCGATTAGGCAACAGAACAGAAAAGGGTCAGCCAGAACAAAGTGTCTGTGATTGATGGCATACACTTCACATGGATGAACTGTTTGCGATTAGCCACACCAAACTGAAACAGTTAAGATAGATCAACGTGTGTGCGCTAGACGGGCACACACATTCTAATTAAAAGAAGCGTGCGCGATGATAATAACGAGTGTGCACGGTTGTTGGAACAAGACGTGTGCTGACATTGCCTATTGCGGTGCACCCTATGGTCCAAACGCCACGTACGCGGCTGAGAAGGCGTACGTGCCCACGTTACGCCTTCCGGGAATAGGGTCACACTTATAACCGTCAGTAAATTTTGAGCATGCGTCCGGTCACAATTTTTTTAGAAGAATAGGGAGGCCATGTCCCGTCACATGCCAAATTGCAAACCTGTTCACACCGATCAAAACCTAAACGGTTTCCACTTAGGAGTGTATTACTACTCGGTTATAAATACTACTACTCCAAGATGACTGCACGGTCATCCTCAACTCCTCATCCACAAAAACAGACAAGTCATTCATCATCGTTCCCTTGCGTCTGTCATGGCCAGTGTGAGTTCTGGGTCGAGAGATTGCCACTGGGTCAGGATGGGAACGGGCCGACCCGGCCCTAGCCTTGGACCTGGCCCTCATGGTCTCAAGGCCAATTTATGAGGCCACGGGTCGACCCATTTTCAAAAAACCAGTGCCCTTGCTGGCCCAATGGGTATATCGGGTCGGCCCAAATTCTAGTTCTTATCTTGTATCGCAGGTAATCAGATATGTCAATTTTTACTTAAAAAATAAATCAGATATGTCAATTAAAAAAAGGTAATCAGATATGTTGCAGCTACGGGTGCATGCATACGCAAGGCCGTGCTCACACGCACACCTGCTGCGCGCGCTGTGATCCGCCCGGCCCGGCCATGTCCGCACGCATGACGCAGCCCTGCCAGCAGATCCTACATGCATGCATGTTACACATTCAAAGGAATTAGCTAGCTACGCCCGCGGGCACTAACGAACTAACGACTCCACTGCAACAAAACACATGCCCGAGTAACTAGTTGCTAACTCACGCCTCGGAGGTGGGTCGACCCTGCTGACCCATTGGGTCAGTCGGTGCCGGCTCCACTGACCCAACTATGGTTCGAGGCCGATCCACATGGCCCATTGGCCTCGATTTATCGGGCTGGGTCAACGACCCGGCCCATTCCCATCCTGAACACCAGGGAGAGGCAAGCCTGGAAGCGGAAGCACGAGAGATGTCCCGCCTCGCCGCGAAAGCAGCCAACATGTCCCGCCGCACGGCCGTAGCAGCAAAGAGGTCCTGCCACGCCGCTGAAGCATCACAGAGGTCCCGCCGTGCCGTCGATGCAGCAGACTAGCCGGCCGCGCCGCGGAAGCAGAAGAGATGTCCCGCCGCGCCGCGAATGCAGCACAGATGTCCTCCCGCACCGCGGCGGCCTGGGAAAATATCTCGCGGGCAGGCGAGGACTCTTACAGGCGCATGCGTGCCCTCGTCCTTAGTCAGATGGATCAGATCTCCAGGTGGGCGAGGTTGCAGGATGACCTAAAAGCCTCATTTGAACAGTCTATTGGCGTCATCCGGCAACTAAATGAGAGCAATGCGAAGCTCCAAGCCGAGCGCGATCTACTGAGGGCGAAGATCGTCGGAAGTGTGGGGCAACAGGAGCAGACCACTGCCTTGTTGAAGAGGATCAGCGTCATCGTCGAGAAACTTATGGACGAGAATGTCATGCTGCGCATTGAGCGCAGAAGGCTGATGGAGGAATTCGTGGATGCTCTCAAGAAGCATCTTGAGGACAAGAAAGAGCTCGTCGCCGCTCACCGCGGAGACTAGTTCCTGCGGCCTGCAGCAACGCATCAACAAAGTAGAGATCAATGAGCCAGATCGTTGTCTTCCTTCTTCTTTTGCCCTTGTGTATTTCGGGCGTTGCCGCATGTGACTTTTTTTTAATGTTGTTCCTAAATATGTAAGACAATTATTATCCACTGTCATCGTCCTTATATTCATCATGCTTGCTATAAGTCGCAGTCGATGCTATATAGGTCCCTCGGATCTTACATCAAGATCTTCGAAAAACTTTCTTTTCAGATTTTCATTTTTCTCTCTTAAATCTCAGTCTAGTGAGGCATATAGCCACGCCTTAGAACAGGTGCTCGGGCGCCATTAATGGGGACGTTGGGAGGGAGGTGCGCGGCGGGTAGCGGTCAAAGGGCTCTCCTCCCGATGAGCACGCGCAGGGGTCTGATCGCACGCCTCCCGTACTCAAATAGCTACCCCGCGCGGCACCTCCTAGCCAATAAAAAAGGGGGCGCATGGCAGCACGTAATTGGTAAGTAGAACGCCCACGGTTTCAATAATACTTGTGTTTCCGATTTGTAACATGACAACACTTGTTCCAAAATGACTTTGTTGATTGTTAATGTGTGCGCCTTGGCAAATCGGACAGAAAAATTACCACAACATGTTGGTGCCGTGTCATGACACCATGCCAAGTTTCATGATTTTCAGGCGTGTTTTGGATTTACAGGAATTAAAAAACCAAGTTTCTCAATCTTTCCGGCCGAGCCACGATGCCCAGATGTTTGAATTTCATTCTCATCTCTTGCATAGGACCTAGAAATTCACCCAAGGACACACATGTGGTTTTTCAAACAACTTTGGTGCACTGAAGCCTATGCTTGTTGTTCAAACTTGAATTATGCACATTGAATGCGCAGAAACTCAATTAATGTATAAAAAAGGCCAAACGAACCCGGAATAATTGCAAAATTTAGCACGACACATATATTTGGTCTAATCTGCCTG
Organism: Triticum aestivum; assembly: GCF_018294505.1. Classification (NCBI taxonomy): domain Eukaryota; kingdom Viridiplantae; phylum Streptophyta; class Magnoliopsida; order Poales; family Poaceae; genus Triticum; species Triticum aestivum. The sequence continues at coordinate 34,166,676 of NC_057799.1, forward strand.
TGTAAAAAAATTAAGGCGGGAGAAGGCAGTGTATGTATGTCGTTTCGCACACGGAGGTGGCATGTTCCCTCTTGGAACCACGAGCCTTCTTGACGGAAGCTCCGGTTTGCAAGAAGCTTACACCAAAGCTTGTCCCAATTCGGCCAATAAATTTACCGCAGCATGTTGGTGCCATGTCATGACACCATGCCAAGTTTCCTTATTTTCAGGTGTGTTTTGGATTTACAGAAATTAAAAAACCAAGTTTCTCAATCTTTCCGGCCGAGCCACGACGCCCAGATGTTTGAATTTCATTCCCATCTCTTGCATAGGACCTAGAAATTCACCCAAGGACACACATGTGGTTTTTCAAACAACTTTGGTGGACTGGAGCCTGTGCTTGTAGTTCAAATTTAAATTATGCACATTAAATGCGCATAAACTCAATTAATGTATAAAAAAGAACAAACGAACCCGGAATAATTCCCAAACTTAGCACGATACTTATATTTGTTCTAATCTGCCTGTGTAAAAGAATTAAGGCGGGAGAAGGCAGCGTACGTATGTCGTTTCACACACGAAGGTGGCACGTTCCCTCTCGGAACCACGAGCCTTCTTGACGGAAGCTCCGTTTTGCAAGAAGCTTACACCAAAGATTGTCCCAATTCGGCCAAAACAATACCGCAGCATGTTGGTGCCATGTCATGCACCATGCCAAGTTTCATGATTTTCAGGCATGTTTTGGATTTACAGGAATTAAAAAACCAAATTTCTCAATCTTTCCGGGCGAGCCACGACACCCAGATGTTTGAATTTCATTCCCATCTCTTGCATGGGACCTAGAAATTAACCCAAGGACATACATGTGGTTTTTCAAATAACTTTGGTGCACTGGAGTCTGTGCTTATAGTTCAAATTTGAATTATGCACATTAAATGCGCATAAACTCAATGAATGCATAAAAATGCCAAACGAACCCGAAATAATTCCAAAATTTAGCACGATACTTATATTTGGTCTAATCTGCCTGTGTAAAAAAATTAAGGCAGGAGAAGGCAGTATACGTATCTCGTTTTGGACACGGAGGTGACACGTTCCCTCTCGGAAGCACGAGCCTTCTTGAGAGAAGCTCCGGTTTGCAAAAAGCTTACACCAAAGCTTGTCCCAATTCGGCCAAAAAAATTACCGCAGCATGTTGGTGCCATGTCATCACACCATGCCAAGTTTCATGATTTTCAGGCGTGTTTTAGATTTACAGGAATTAAAAAAACAAGTTTCTCAATCTTTTCGGGCGAGCCACGACGCCCAGATGTTTGAATTTCATTCCCATCTCTTGCATGGGACCTATAAATTCACCCAAGGACACACATGTGGTTTTTCAAACAAGTTTGGTGCACTGGAGCCTGTGCTTGTAGTTCAAATTTGAATTATGCACATTAAACGCCCAGAAACTCAATTAATGCATAAAAATGCCAAACGAACACGGAATAATTCCAAAATTTAGCACGATACTTCTATTTGGTCTTATCTGCCAGTGTAAAAAATTAAGGCGGGAGAAGGCAGTGTACGTATGTCATTTCGCACACGGAGGTGGCACGTTCCCTCTCGGAACCACGAGCCTTCTTGACGGAAGCTCCGGTTTGCAAGAAGCTTACACCAAAGCTTGTCCCAATTCGGCCAAAAAAATTACCGCAGCATGTTGGTGCCATGTCATGACACCATGCCAAGTTTCATGATTTTCAGGCGTGTTTTAGATTTACAGAAATTAAAAAACAAGTTTCTCAATCTTTTCGGGCGAGCCACGACGCCAGATGTTTGAATTTCATTCCCATCTCTTGCATGGGACCTATAAATTCACCCAAGGACACACATGTGATTTTTCAAACAACGTTGGTGCACTGGAGCATGTGCTTTTAGTTCAAATTTGAATTATGCACATTAAACGCCCAGAAACTCAATTAATGCATAAAAATGCCAAACGAACCCGAAATAATTCCAAAATTTAGCACGATACTTATATTTGGTCTAATCTGCCAGTGTAAAAAAATTAAGGCGGGAGAAGGCAGTGTACGTATGTCGTTTCGCACACGGAGGTGGCACGTTCACTCTCGGAACCACGAGCCTTCTTGACGGAAGCTCCGGTTTGCAAGAAGCTTACACCAAAGCTTGTCCCAATTCGGCCAATAAAATTACCGCAACATGTTGGTTCCATGTCATGAAACCATGCCAAGTTTCATGATTTTCAGGTGTGTTTTGGATTTACAGAAATTAAAAAACCAAGTTTCTCAATCTTTCCGGCCGAACCACGACACCCAGCTGTTTGAATTTCATTCCCATCTCTTGCATAGGACCTAGAAATTCACCAAGGACACACATGTGGTTTTTCAAACAACTTTGGTGGACTGGAGCCTGTGCTTGTAGTTCAAATTTAAATTATGCACATTAAATGCGCATAAACTCAATTAATATATAAAAAAGGCCAAACGAACCCGGAATAATTCCAAAATTTAGCACGATACTTATATTTGGTCTAATCTGCCTGTGTAAAAAATTAAGACGGAAGAAGGCAGTGTACGTATGTCGTTTCCCACACGGAGGTGGCACGGTCCCTCTTAGAACCACGAGCCTTCTTGACGGAAGCTCCGGTTTGCAAGAAGCTTACACCAAAGCTTGTCCCAATTCGGCCAAAAAAATTACCGCAGCATGTTTGTTCCATGTCATGACACCATGCCAAGTTTCATGATGTTTAGGTGTGTTTTGGATTTACAGGAATTAAAAAACCAAGTTTCTCAATCTTTTCGATCGAGCCACGATGCCCAGATGTTTGAATTTCATTCCCATCATTTGCATGGGACCTAAAGATTCACCCAAGGACACACATGTGGTTTTTCAAACAAGTTTGGTGCACTGGAGCCTGTGCTTGTAGTTCAAATTTGAATTATGCACATTAAACGCCCAGAAACTCAATTAATGCATAAAAATGCCAAACGAACACGGAATAATTCCAAAATTTAGCACAATACTTCTATTTGGTCTAATCTACCAGTGTAAAAAATTAAGGCGGGAGAAGGCAGTGTACGTATGTCGTTTCGCACACGGAGGTGGCACGTTCCCTCTCGGAACCACGAGCCTTCTTGACGGAAGCTCCGGTTTGCAAGAAGCTTACACCAAAGCTTGTCCCAATTCGGCCAAAAAATTACCGCAGCATGTTCGTGCCATGTCATGACACCATGCCAAGTTTCATGATTTTCAGGCGTGTTTTAGATTTACAGAAATTAAAAAACAAGTTTCTCAATCTTTTCGGGCGAGCCACGACGCCCAGATGTTTGAATTTCATTCCCATCTCTTGCATGGGACCTATAAATTCACCCAAGGACACACATGTGATTTTTCAAACAACTTTGGTGCACTGGAGCATGTGCTTGTAGTTCAAATTTGAATTATGCACATTAAACTCCCAGAAACTCAATTAATGCATAAAATGCCAAACGAACACGGAATAATTCCAAAATTTAGCACGATACTTCTATTTGGTCTAATCTGCCAGTGTAAAAAATTAAGGCGGGAGAAGGCAGTGTACGTATGTCATTTCGCACACGGAGGTGGCACGTTCCCTCTCGGAACCACGAGCCTTCTTGACGGAAGCTCCGGTTTGCAAGAAGCTTACACCAAAGCTTGTCCCAATTCGGCCAAAAAAATTACCGCAGCATGTTGGTGCCATGTCATGACACCATGCCAAGTTTCATGATTTTCAGGCGTGTTTTAGATTTACAGAAATTAAAAAACAAGTTTCTCAATCTTTTCGAGCGAGCCACGACGCCCAGATGTTTGAATTTCATTCCCATCTCTTGCATGGGACCTGTAAATTCACCCAAGGACACACATGTGCTTTTTCAAACAACTTTGGTGCACCGTAGCATGTGCTTGTAGTTCAAATTTGAATTATGCACATTAAACGCCCAGAAACTCAATTAATGCATAAAAATGCCAAACGAACATGGAATAATTCCAAAATTTAGCACGATACTTCTATTTAGTCTAATCTGCCAGTGTAAAAAAGTTAAGGCGGGAGAAGGCAGTGTACGTATGTCGTTTCACACACGGAGGTGGCACGTTCCCTCTCGGAACCACGAGCCTTCTTGACGGAAGCTCCGGTTTGCAATAAGCTTACACCAAAGCTTGTCCCAATTCGGCCAAAAAATATTACCGCGGCATGTTGGCACAAATTTGTCCCAAAGCTTGTCCCAAAGCTTGTCCTATCAACATACAACCACAGCAACATAACCACAAGCAAATTAAATCAATCATAGCAATTCACCAATTACCGATAGGACAACAAAAATCTACTCAGACATCATAGGATGGCAACACATCATTGGATAATAATATGTAGCTTAAAGCACCATGTTCAAGTAGAGGGTACAGCCGGTTGTGGGAGAGTGGACTGTTGTAGATAGATGGCGGGAAGGTGATGAAGATGTTGGTGAAGAGGACGGAGGTGTTGGTGTAGATTGCGGTGACGATGATGACCCCGGCGGCATTCCGACGCCACCGGGAGAGAGGGGGAGAGAGCCCCCCCCCCCTCTTCTTCTTCCTTGACCTTCCCCCTAGATGGGAGAAGGGTTTCCCCTCTAGTCCTTGGCTTCCATGGCGGCGAAGGGGCGGGAGCCCCTCCGAGATTGGATCTCTCTCTCTATTTCCTTCTGTTTCTGCGCTCCCTGATTCTGCCCTTTCACCATTTCTTAAATTCCTGGAGATCCGTAACTCCGATTGGGCTGAAATTTGGACACAATTTTTATCCGGATATTGGCTTTCTTGCGGTGAAAGAAGGGCACCAACCGCCTTATGGAGTGGCCACGAGGGCCCAGGGCGCGCCTGACCTCCTGGGGCGCGCCCCTCACCCTCATGGGCCCCTCGGGCATCGTCTCGCGTTGATTCCACTTCCCAAAATTCACATATATTCCAAAACAAAATCTCCTTCTGTTTTTATCCCGTTTGGACTCCGTTTGATATGGATTTTCTGCGAAAACATGCAACAAACAGGAACTGGCACTAGGCACTGGATCAATATGTTAGTCCCAAAAATAGTATAAAAAGTTGCCAAAAGTATATGAAAGTTGTATAATATTGGCATGGAACAATAAAAAATTATAGATACGATGGAGACGTATCATATGTGAAACTAGGTGGTATGAATTTAGCAACAATGTAATTAACATAATTAGCATACCATGGAGCAGTACGAGAAGCCTTTATGCCAGCTAATTGTTCATCAGGAAAGCTATCATCAATAGGTAGTGGGCCATCAAGAACATTATCTACCCTAGATAAGTTGTCTGCAACGGGGTTCTCAGCTCCCTTTCTATCAATAATATGCAAATCAAATTCTTGTAGCAAGAAAACCCATCTAATAAGTCTAGGTTTATCATCTTTCTTTTCCATAAGATATTTAATAGCAGCATGATCAGTGTGAATAGTTACTTTAGAATCAACAATATAAGGTCTGAACTTATCACAAGCAAATACAACTGCTAAAAATTCTTTTTCAGTAGTAGCATAATTTCTCTGGGCACTGTCTAGAGTTTTACTAGCATATTGGATAACATTTAATTTCTTATCAACTCTTTGTCCTAGAATAGCACCTACAGCATAATCACTAGCATCACACATAATTTCAAAGGGTAAATTCCAATAAGGTGGCTGAACAATAGGTGCAGAAATCAAGGCTTTCTTAAGTATTTCAAATGCTTCTACACAATCATCATCAAAGACAAAAGGAACATGTCTTTGTAAGAGATTAGTCAGAGGCCTAGAAATTTTTGAGAAGTTTTTAATGAACCTCCTATAAAAACCGGCATGACCAAGGAAACTTCTTATACCTTTAATGTCCTTAGGACACAGCATATTTTCAATAGAATCAACTTTAGCTTTATCAACTTCAATACCTCTTTCAGAAATTTTATGCCCCAAGACAATACATTCCTTAACCATAAAGTGGCACTTCTCACAATTCAAGACAAGATTAGTTTCTTCACATCTCTGCAAAACTCGATCAAGGTTGCTTAGGCAATCATCAAAAGAAGTTCCATACACGGAGAAATCATCCATGAAATCCTCAACAATCTTTTCACAAAAGTCAGAGAATATAGCAGTCAGACATCTTTGAAAGGTAGCAGGTGCATTACATAAACCAAAAGGCATACGTCTATAAGCAAAGGTACTGAAAGGGAAAGTAAAAGTGGTCTTTTCCTGATCCTCTTTTGACACAGATATTTGAGAGAAACCAGAATAACCGTCTAGAAAGCAAAAATGTGTATGTATGGACAATCTTTCTAGCATTTTATCAATAAAAGGTAAAGGGTAATGATCCTTTCTAGTAGCTTTATTTAATTTCTGGAAGTCAATTACCATTCTATAACCTGTAACAATTCTTTGTGGGATCAATTCATCTTTATCATTAGGAACAACAGTAACACCTCCCTTCTTAGGGACACAATGGACATGACTTACCCACTGACTATCAGCAACGGGATAAATTATACCTACCTCCAGAAGCTTTAATATTTCATTTCTTACCACTTCTTTCATCTTAGGATTTAACCGTCATTGATGATCAACAACTGGTTTAGCGCCTTTATCCAATTTTATTTTGTGCTGGCATAGAGTGGGACTAATACCCTTAAGATCATCCAGAGTATATCCAATAGCAGCACGGTGCTTCTTCAGAGTCTTCAATAATTTCTCTTCTTCCTTCTCTGAAAGGTTAGCACTAATAATAACAGGATATATCCTCTTTTCATCATGATAAGCATATTTAAGAGTATCAGGTAATGGTTTAAGCTCAAACACGGGATCACCCTTGGGTGGAGGAGGATCCCCTAAATTTCAACAAGCAAGTTGTGTTTCAAAATAGGTCCCTGTTTAAAGAATACTTCATCGATTTCCCTTCTTTCATTCATAAATATATTATTTTCATGGTCTAGCAAATATTGTTCTAAAGGATCATCAGGAGGCAAGGCAATAGAAGCAAGAACGATAATTTCATCTTTACTAAACAATTCTTTATCATGGGGTTGTCTACGAAATTTAGCAAAATTAAAATCATGAGACATATCCCCTAAACCAACAGTAACAATATCCTTTTCGCGGTCTATCTTAGCATTAACAGTATTCAAGAAGGGTCTACCAAATATAATGGGACAAAAGTCATCTTGTGGGGAACCAAGAACAAGAAAATCAGTAGGATATTTAACTTTCCCACACAAGACTTCAACATCTCTAACAATCCCAATTGGTGAAATAGTATCTCTATTGGCAAGCTTAATTGTAACATCAATATCTTCTATCTCAACACGTGCAGTATCATGCATAATTTCTTCGTACAAGGAATGAGGTATTGCACTCGCACTAGCACCCATATCACATAAGCCATGATAGCAATGATCTCCTATTTTAACAGAAACAACAGGCATGCCAACAACAGGTCTATGTTTATTTTTAGTATCGGGTCTAGCAATTCTAGCAACTTCATCACAGAAGTAAATAACATGCCCATCAATATTATCGACCAAGAGATCTTTAACCATAGCAATACTAGGTTCAACTTTAATTTGCTTAGGGGGTGTAGGTGTTCTAGCATTACTCTTACAAACCACAGTTGAAGCTTTAGCATGATCCTTTATTCTAACAGGGAAAGGTGGTTTCTCAATATAAGCGGTAGGAACAATAGGATCAACATTATAAGTGATAGTCTTTTCTTCAACTTTAATAGGTTCAACTACTTTTACTTCAATGGGAGGATGATATTTAAACCACTTCTCCTTAGGGAGATCAACATGAGTAGCAAATGATTCACAGAAAGAAGCTACTATCTCAGAGTCAAGTCCATATTTACTGCTAAATTCACGAAAAGCATCGGTATCCATAAAAGATTTAACACAATCAAACTTAGGTGTTATACCTGACTCCTTACCTTCATCGAGTTCCCAATCTTCAGAGTTGCATTTAATTCTTTCCAATAAATCCCATCTGGATTCAATAGTCTTCATCATAAAAGAAACAGTACAAGAAGTGTCAAGCATGGAGTGATTATTGAGAGTAAGCCGAGCTTAAAATTTTTGAATAATAATTTCTCTTGAGAGCTCATGATTGGGGCATGAATATAACATTGACTTAAGCCTCCCCCAAGCTTGAGTGATACTTTCTCCTTCGCGAGGCCAAAAATTATATATATAATTACGATCACAATGAACCAGATGCATAGGGTTAAACTTCTGATGAAATTCCAATTTCAATCGGTTGTAGTTCCATGATCCAATATCATCACATAGCCTAAACCATGTCAATGCCTTTCCCTTCAAAGATGAAGGGAAGACCTTCTTCTTGATAACATCCTCGGGCATACCCGCAAGCTTAAATAATCCACAAACTTCATCCACATAGATTAGGTGCATATCAGGATGTAATGTTCCATCTCCTGTAAAAGGATTAGCTAGCAGTTTCTCTATCATACCCGAAGGAATTTCAAAGTAAACATTTTCAGTAAGGTCAGTAGGTTGAGGAGCAACTCCTTGCTCTACTGGTCAGGGTGAAGATACCCTGAACAAGCCCCTCAAAGGATTATTTTCCATAGTAACATGTGACAGTAAATTTCAGCACACTATAAAATTTTTCCTTACCAAATTCCACCTACCAAAGGCGCTTCACTCCCCGGAAATGGCACCATAAAAGAGTCTTGATGACCCACAAGTATAGGGGATCTATCATAGTCCTTTCGATAAGTAAGAGTGTCGAACCCAACGAGGAGCAAAAGGAAATGACAAGCAGTTTTTGGTAAGGTATTCTCTGCAAGCACTGAAATTATCGGTAACAAATAGTTTTATGATAAGGTAATTCGTAACGGGTAACAAGTAACAAAAGTGAACAAGGTGCAGCAAGGTGGCCCGATCCTTTTTGTAGCAAAGGACAAGCCGGGACAAACTCTTATATAAAGGAAAGCGCTCCCGAGGACACATGGGAATTATCGTCAAGCTAGTTTTCATCATGCGTATATGATTCGTGTTCGTTACTTTGATAATTTGATATGTGGGTGGACCGGTGCTTGGGTACTACCCTTCCTTGGCCAAGCATCCCACTTATTATTAACCCCCCCTCGCAAGCATCCGCAACTACGAAAGAAGAATTAAGGTAAACCTAACCATAGCATGAAACATGTGGATCCCAATCAGCCCCTTACGAAGCAACGCATAAACTAGGGTTTAAGCTTCTATCACTCTAGCAACCCATCATCTACTTATTACTTCCCAATACCTTCCCCTAGGCCCAAACAATGGTGAAGTTTCATGTAGTCGACGTTCACATAACACCACTAGAGGAAAGACAACATACATCTCATCAAAATATCGAACGAATACCAAATTCACATGACTACTTATAACAAGAATTATCCCATGTCCTCAGGAACAAACGTAACTACTCACAAATCATATTCATGTTCATAATCAGAGGGGTATTAATGTGCATAAAGGATATGAACATATAATCGTCCACCAAATAAACCAACTAGCATCAACTACAAGGAGTAATCAATAGTACTAGCAACCCATAGGTACCAATCTGAGGTTTTGAGACAAAGATCGGATACAAGAGATGAACTAGGGTTTGAGAGGAGATGGTGCTGGTGAAGATGTTAATGGAGATTGACCCCCTCCCGATGAGAGGATCGATGGTGCTGATTCCCCCCCTCCCGGAGGGATGTTTCCCCGGGAGAACAGCTCCGCCGGAGCCCTAGATTGGTTCTGCCAAGGTTCTGCCTCGAGACGGCGGCGTCCCGAAAGCTTCCTTCTGATTTTTTCCAGGGCAAAAGACACCTTATACCAGAAGATGGGCATCGGGGGGCTTCCAGGTGGCCCACGAGGCAAGATGCGTGCCCAGGGGGTAGGGCGCGCCCTCCACCCTCGTGGACAGTGGGTGGCCCCCCTCTGGTGCTTTCTTCGCCCAATTTTTAATATATTCCAAAACTGACTTACATGGAGTTTCAGGACTTTTGGAGTTGTGCAGAATAGGTCTCTAATATTTTCTCCTTTTCCAGCCCAGAATTCCAGCTGCCGACATTCTCCCTCTTCATGTAAACCTTGTAAGATAAGAGAGAAAGGCATAAGTATTGTGAGATAATGTGTAATAACAGCCCATAATGCAACAAATAAAGATATAAAAGCATGATGCAAAATGGACGTATCACCAGCCGACGCCGTCCGCCGCCCCCGAAGAGGGTGTCGAGGATCGCCGAGCGGTCAAGGGTCAGGAACTAGGGTAGAGGGTCGAGGGACGCCGAGGGGTCGAGGGTCGAGGATCACCGGGGGGTCGAGAGGGGGGTGTCGATGAACCCCCTCTCGCTCGACCAACTCTCGAGGACACCCAAACCCTAGAAAAGAAATGTTGTCGATCTCCTACCCCCTCCCGCCCCTACCCGACAAACTCTCTCGAGTTTATAAGAGATTTATCAAGAATGCCCCCATTATGGATGTGCATAATTAAGTTGATCCATATTTTTCCTGATCTCATCTATGCTTCTATATGTGCACGTTTTCTTGTGTCAAAGTATTGAAGAAATCCATGGTTTCATAATTAGCCAGAAGTAACAGGCGCATGATGGTATGAAGCTCTCAAAAGTTATTTTGGGAAGGAGTCCTGATAGATAATTCGCTTTTTGGTACGAAGTTCAGCAAAGGCCTTGCAGATAGCGATAGTCGAAAGGCTATTGATGAACTTCGTACCAAAAAGCAAATTATCCTATCGGGACTCCGTTCCAAAATATATTTGGAGAGCTTCATACCATCATGCGCCTGTTACTTCTGGCTAATGATGAAGCCATGGTTTTCTTGAATCCTTTGACACTAGAAAACGTGACATATAGAAGGGTAGATGAGATCAGGAAAAATAGGGACCATTTTCTGTACATCCAGAATGGCGCCATTTTGTTAAATCCCTTGTCGGTCCAGACGTCAGACATTCATGATAGAGGCGGTCCGTCCCAAACCCTAGAAGCGTTGCCGAGGCCACCCCAAACCCTAGAAGCATCGAGGCCCCTAGAAGCTTTGTCGAGGCCACCCGAATTTACCAAGTTAAAAGAGTGTTGTCGTCGAGGCCACCCCAAACCCTAGAAGCGTTGTCAAGGCCACCCCAAACCGTAGAAGCTTCGAGGCCACTAATTAATATTCCTTGTTGTGATTAGCTAGCTAGGTCTATGTTTGCCACTAATATATCCATCTCTCATGTTTGTATATTAATTGCCATGTTGTAATATTTGCAGAAACTATGGAGCAAAGAGACTTGGAAACAGAACAGTTGTTGGGGGACATAATCCTCGGCGGAGGTGATGTCTTGTCGTATCTCAACGACACCGATTGTCTGGAAGGAGAGAGTGAAGGCTCTGGTGATCAAACAATGGAGGAGGAAGGACATGATCATGATGGCTCCGGTGACCGAATGCCAGTGGAAGAAGAAGACCGTGATGATGGCTGTGGTGACTGAACGGAGGAGGGAGCTGTTGCAAAGTCCGGCAAGGTATATATATTAATTAAGCCTGTGCTGACTAGCTAATTGATGCATTAATTGTTTTGGTATGTACATATATACTCTTCTTACTTCTTTTATAGCCCTCCGGATCGAGCCAAACTTCGGTAACAAGACGAGGCCCGAAGAAAAGGTTGCGCCAGGATGAAAGGTTCACGATCACAGCAATCTCGAACGATGGCCAACCGATTGAACCCAGGCGGACCAAGGAAGCATTTTCTGCTCTGTGCGGAGCTATTGTTAGGGACATGATCTCGATCAGCATCCAGCAATGGAATAAGCCTAATAACGAAGACCCTCAAGTTCCTTATGTCAACGATAGACAGAAAGATGATCTTTGGACCTCGCTGAAGGCAAATTTCACCCTACCGCCAGAGGAGGACCCGGATAAGCCAGTTATAGAGCCATTGGTCAAGGCTCATGCTCTTAAGAAGATGGCAGATCTATTCAGGAGGTGGAAGAATGTGTTGAAATCAGCGTATGTCGACAAAGGGAAGACTCCAGAATTCATCGACCGGTTTGAGAATATAAGGGATCACTGGCCCGCATCGGAGAGGAGTAAGAAGATGTCAGAGAAAACAAGAACAATGCTGCAAAGAAGAAGTTTGACCATCGCACGGTGTCAGGTGGCTACCTCAAAGCCCGGCCGTTGTAGGACAAAGCTGAGAATGACCTGCTTGCTGAAGGGGTCGAACCAGAGACATTGAACTGGCCAGACCGTCCAAGGACTTGGTTCTTCGGGGTTGGGGTTAACTTGGACCCTGAAACAGGGAAGTGCGTTTGGACGGACGAGCAACTTGCAACACCCGTTAAGAAGCTTCAGAAGTGTATCGCCGCAGAGCAGCAAGGGACGTTCGTTCTCGGCAGAGAGAACGACGAGCTGACTGAGGCCCTCGGGAATCCTGAGCACCCTGGACGAACACGAGGCATGCCAGGCTCTGTTGCGTGGAAGGTTGGGTTTCCCGGCGCAGGCGGTTACAAAACCCAGGAGAGGAAGAGGAAACTGGAGCAGAGCAAAATGCAGAAGCTGAATGCAAGAGTACAAAAGCTAGAGGAACAAGTTGAGAGCCAGTGAGCTGCCGGAGCTACCCCAGAAGCTACCCCGCCATCTCAGCTGAGAAGCAGCATGGCTTCCACCGAGCTCATTCAGCAGCCCGACTTCATGGCTCCTAGCTACCCCATGGATGCTATCACGGAGGCTCAACATTGCCAACTTATGACGCAATGGCAGAACCTCAAACTCAAGGCGACTGTCGGCTCTGTTGTACCTTCTCAACCCGACAGAACTTTTCACTGTCGTCTGATTCCACATGGCTATGCTGTTGTGATGGTGGATGAAGTAACAGAGGGATTTGAGGAGCTCGAGCTTGACCACACTACAGGTGAAGGGGAGACTCAGTTGGGTCTTGCTCTGAAGACTCCATGTCTATGGCGGAAGGAGCACATCAAGCTTCCGAACTGGACGCCTCCGCCTCCTCCTCCTCTGGCGAGTGATCAGGGCACTCCGGCTGCTCCGGCGCATGAGGCCGGCACTCCGCCTCCTCCTTCGCCTCCTCCGGCGCGTCCGAGCAGTCCGCTTCCTCCTTTGCCTTGTCAGCAACGGCAGAAGACAAACGCCGCCGCTCCGGCTCCTCCGGCACGTCGGAGCACTCCGCCTCCTTCTCCGCCTCGTAAGAAACAACGGAAGAGAGACGCCACCGCTCTGGCGTCTAGCAGTATAGCCAGGGGGAGGCAATACAGATACGATCCATCTGTCAAGCCTCTAGAGAAGTTACCATATGAGAGGAACGTGGAGGAAAACGCGGAGATCTGTGAAGCCTATGTGAAGGACTTTTTTGCAAAGAAACCTCTGATGACCCACAAGTATAGGGGATCTATCGTAGTCCTTTCGATAAGTAAGAGTGTCGAACCCAACGAGGAGCAGAAGGAAATGACAAGCGGTTTTCTGTAAGGTATTCTCTACAAGCACTGAATTTATCGGTAACAGATAGTTTTGTGATAAGGTAATTTGTAACGGGTAACAAGTAACAAGAGTAAATAAAGTGCAACAAGGTGACCCAATCCTTTTTGTACCAAAGGACAAGCCTGGACAAATTCTTATATAAAGGAAAACGCTCCCGAGGACACATGGGAATTATCGTCAAGCTAGTTTTCATCACGCTCATATGATTCGCGTTCGTTACTTTGATAATCTGATATGTGGGTGGACCGGTGCTTGGGTACTGCCCTTCCTTGGACAAGCATCCCACTTATGATTAACCCCTCTTGCAAGCATCTGCAACTAGAAAATAAGTATTAAGGTAAACCTAACCATAGCATGAAACATATGGATGCAAATCAGCCCCTTACGAAGCAACGCATAAACTAGGGTTTAAGCTTCTGTCACTCTAGCAACCCATCATCTACTTATTACTTCCCAATGCCTTCCTCTAGGCCCAAACAATGGTTAAGTGTCATGTAGTCGAGTTCACATAACACCACTAGAGGAAAGACAACATACATCTCATCAAAATATCGAACGAATACCAAATTCACATGACTACTTATAGCAAGACTTCTCCCATGTCCTCAGGAACAAACGTAACTACTCACAAATCATATTCATGTTCATAATTAGAGGGGTATTAATATGCATAAAGGATCTGAACATATGATCTTCCACCTAATAAACCAACTAGCATCAACTATAAGGAGTAATCAACACTACTAGCAACCCACAGGTACCAATCTGAGGTTTTGAGACAAAGATCGGATACAAGAGATGAACTAGGGTTTGAGATGAGATGGAGCTGGTGAAGATGTTGATGGAGATTGAACCCCTCCCGATGAGAGGATCGATGGCGATGACGATGGTGACGATTTCCCCCTCCCGGGGGGGGATGTTTCCCCGATAGAACAGCTCCATCAGAGCCCTAGATTGATTCTGCCCAGGTTCCGCCTCGAGACGGCAGCGCTTTGTCCCGAAAGCTTCCTTTTGATTTTTTTTTTCCAGGGCAAAGACTTCATATAGCAAAAGATGGGCACCGGAGGCCTGCCAGGGGGCCCACGAGGCAGGGGGGCGCGCCCCCACTCTCGTGGATGGTGGGTGGCCCCCCTCTGGTACTTTCTTCGCTCAGTATTTTTATATATTCCAAAACATGCCTCCGTGAAATTTCAGGACTTTTGGAGTTGTGCAGAGTAGGTCTCTAATATTTGCTCCTTTTCCAGCCCAGAATTCCAGCTGCCGGCATTCTCCCTCTTCGTGTAAACCTTGTAAAATAAGAGAGAATAGGCATAAGTATTGTGACATAATGTGTAATAACAACCCATAATGCAATAAATATTGATATAAAAGCATGATGCAAAATGGACGTATCAACTCCCCCAAGCTTAGACCTCGCTTGTCCTCAAGCGGAAGCCAATACCGAAACATATGTCCACATGTTTAGAGATAGAGGTGTCGATAAAATAAAATACGGACATGAGGGCATCATGATCATTCTTATAACAGCAGCATATATATATATTGTCATATGATTTCTTATGCTAAAGTAACAATTTATTCACAATGTCAAGTATGAATCAGAAACTTCATTGAAAACTAACAAACTATAATATCGGTCATTGAAGCAATTGCAACTTATCATAACATCGGAAATAGTCAATATAAGAGCTTTTCAGCAAGTCCACATACTCAACTATCATTTAGTCTTTCACAATTGCTAACACTCACGCAATACTTATGGGGTATGGAGTTTTGATCGGACACAAAGAAAGATAGGGGCTTACAGCGTTGCCTCCCAACCTTTTACCTCAAGGGTAATGTCAACAATAATAGTTCATGATAACTTACATCCAATTGGGTATATATATCAGGATCTTTCCAACACAATGTGCTTGCCAAAGGATAAAATGTAAAAAGGAAAGGTGAAGATCACCTTGACTCTTGTATAAGGTATAAGACAAGAATAAAAGATAGGCCCTTCGTATAGGGAAGCAGAGGTTGTCATGTGTTTTTATGGTTGGATGCACAAAATCTTAATGCAAAAGAACATCACTTTATATTGCCACTTGTGATATGGACCTTTATTATGCAGTCCGTCGCTTTTATTTCTTCCATATCACAAGATCGTATAAAGCTTATTTTCTCCACATTAATAAATCATACATATTTAGAGAGCAATTTATATTGCTTGCAACAATGAAAACTTACTTGATGGATCTTACTCAATCCATAGGTAGGTATGGTGGACACTCATGGCAAAACTGGGTTTAAGGATATTCGGAAGCACAAGTAGTATCTCTACTTGGTGCAAAGAATTTGGCTAGCATGAGGGGGAAAGGCAAGCTCAACATGTTGGATGATCCATGACAATATACTTTATTTCGGATATAAGAAAACATAACCCATTACGTTGTCTTCCTTGTCCAACATCAACTTTTTAGCATGTCATATTTTAATGAGTGCTCACAATCACAAAAGATGTCCAAGATAGTATATTTATATGTGAAAACCTCTCTTTCTTTATTACTTCCTATTAATTGCAACGATGACCAAAACTATGTTTGTCAACTCTCAACAACTTTTATTCATCATACTCTTTATATGTGAAGTCATTATTCTCCATAAGATCAATATTATCTCTTTACTTCTTTTTATTTTCACGTGTGAGATACTTGTTTTGTATGCGAGCTAACTCAATCATCTTGAAAGCTTCAATCTCAGTTGGGGTAAGAAGATTGTAATGAGATTGAAGGATGTCTTCTTCTTCTGCTGCCGGAGCTTGATCCTCCGTGGCCTTCCTAATCCTATCCTTCTTGTTGATCTCCCCGGGTTCTTCTCTCTTCAGCTCTATCTTCATTAGCCAAGCATCGTTGCCTTCATTGTTGGAGGAGGGGGACGACATGATGCCTGGCCTTGACAACTCTGACAGAAAACAGCTCGAAACAAAAACAGAGGATATTTGCGTGATACGAGAGTCAAAACCTTCGGGAGATTATATAATGATTTTTTACCGAACAAAAGAAGTATCGTGCAAGAAAACGGAGTCTGTAGGGCACACGAGGTGCCCACGAGGCAGGGGGCGCGCCCTCCACCCTCGTAGATGCCTCGTGTCTTTCCCGGACTACTTCTTATTTTCCTATTTTCTTAAATATTCCAAAACTGAGAAAAATTGCCATTAGAACTGTTTTGGAGTCGGTTTACTTACCGTACCACATACCTATTCCTTTTCGGAGTCTGAAACATTCTGGATAGTGTCCCTTATGTACTCCTCCGGGGTTACGGTTTCAATAACATTAGTTTCAACATTTATGGGATTACCTGAGATATAATGCTTGATTCTTTGACCGTTCACCACCTTCGGATTCGTGCCTTCGAAGTTGTTGATTTTTATGGCACCGGAACGATAGACTTCCTCAATAACGTAAGGACCTTCCCATTTAGAGAGGAGTTTTCCTGCAAAAAATCTTAAACACGAGTTATATAGCAAAACATAATCACCTACATTAAACTCACGCTTTTGTATCCTTTTGTCATGCCATCTTTTAACTTTTTCATTAAACAGTTTGGCATTCTCATAGACCTGGGTTCTCCATTCATCAAGTGAGCTAATGTCAAATAGCCTCTTCTCACCGGCAAGTTTGAAATCATAATTGAGCTCTTTAATGGCCCAATATGCCTTATGTTCTAGTTCGAGCGGTAAGTGACATGCTTTTCCATAAACCATTTTATATGGAGACATACCCATAGGATTTTTATATGCAGTTCTATAGGCCCATAATGCATCATCAAGTTTCTTGGACCAATTCTTTCTAGATCTATTAACAGTCTTTTGCAAAATTAATTTAAGCTCTCTGTTACTCAGTTCTACTTGACCACTAGACTGTGGGTGGTATGGAGGTGCAATTCTATGATTAACGTCATACTTAGCAAGCATTTTGCGAAAAGCACCATGAATAAAATGTGAACCACCATCAGTCATTAAGTATCTAGGGACTCCAAACCTCGGAAAAATAACTTCTTTAAGCATCTTAATAGAGGTGTTATGATTAGCACTACTAGTTGGAATAGCTTCTACCCACTTAGTAACGTAATCAACAGCAACTAAAATATGTGTATACCCATTAGAGGAAGGAAACGGTCCCATATAATCAAAACCCCAAACATCAAATGGTTCAATAAGAAGTGAATAGTTCATAGGCATTTCTTGACGTCTACTAATATTACCAATTCTTTGGCATTCATCACAAGACAAGACAAACTTACGGGCATCTTTGAAGAGAGTAGGCCAATAAAAACCGGATTGCAATACCTTATGTGCAGTTCTATCTCCGGCGTGGTGTCCTCCATATGCCTTAGAGTGACACTTGCGTAGGATTTGTTCCTGTTCATGCTCAGGTACACAACGTCTAATAACACGATCTACTCCTTCTTTATAAAGGTGTGGGTAATCCCAGAAGTAATGTCTTAAATCATAGAAAAACTTTTTCTTTTGTTGGTATGTGAATCTAGGTGGTATAAATTTAGCAACAATGTAATTAGCATAATCAGCATACCATGGAGCAGTACGAGAAGCATTTATGACAGCTAATTGTTCATCAAGAAAGCTATCATCTATAGGTAGTGGGTCATCAAGAACATTCTCTAACCTAGATAAGTTGTCTGCAACGGGGTTCTCGGCTCCCTTTCTATCGATAATATGCAAATCAAATTCTTTTAGTAGGAGTACCCATCTAATAAGTCCAGGTTTAGCATCTTTCTTTTCCATAAGATATTTAATAGTAACATGATCAGTGTGAACATTTACTTTAGAATCAACAATATAAGGTCTGAACTTATCACAAGCAAATACAACTGCTAAAAATTCTTTTTCAGTAGTAGCATAGTTTCTCTGGGCAATGTCTAGAGTTTTACTAGCATATTGGATAACATTTAATTTCCTATCAACTCTTTTTCCTTGAACAACACCTACAGCATAATCACTAGCATCACACATTATTTCAAAATGTAAATTCCAATCAGGTGGCTGAACAATAGGTGCAGAGATCAAGGCTTTCTTGAGTACGCACAGTCATCATCAAAGACAAAAGGAATATCTTTTTGCAAGAGATTAGTTAGAGGCCTAGAAGTTTTTGAGAAGTCTTTAATGAACCTCCTATAAAAACCGGCATGACCAAGGAAACTTCTTATACCTTTGATGTCCTTAGGACACAGCATCTTTTCAATAGCATCAACTTTAGCTTTATCAACTTCAATACCTCTTTCAGAAATTTTATGCCCCAAGACAATACCTTCATTAACCATAAAGTGGCACTTCTCCCAATTCAAGACAAGACTAGTTTCTTCACATCTCTGCAAAACCCGATCAAGGTAGCTTAAGCAATCATCAAAAGAAGTTCCATACACGGAGAAATCATCCATGAAAACCTCAACAATATTTTCTCAAAAGTCAGAGAATATAGTAGTCATAATCTTTGAAAGGTAGCAGGTGCATTGCATAAACCAAAAGGCATACGTCTATAAGCAAAGGTACCGAAAGGGCAAGTAAATGTGGTCTTATCCTGATCCTCTTTTGACACAGGTATTTGAGAGAAACCAGAATAACCATCTAGAAAGCAAATATGTGTATGTTTGGATAATCTTTCTAGCATTTTATCAATAAAAGGTAAAGGGTAATGATCCTTCTTAGTAGCTTTATTTAATTTGCCGAAATCAATTACCATTCTATAACCTGTAACAATTCTTTGTGGGATCAATTCGTCTTTATCGTTAGGAACAACAGTAATACCTCCCTGCTTAGGGACACAATGAACAGGGCTTACCCACTGACTATCAGCAATGGGATAAATTATACCTGCCTCCAGAAGCTTTAGTATTTCTTTTCTTACCACTTCTATCATCTTAGGATTTAACCTTCATTGGTGATCAACAACCAGTTTAGCATCTTTCTCCAATTTAATTTTGTGTTGGCATAAAGTGGGACTAATGCCCTTAAGATCATCAAGAGTATATCCAATAGCAGCACGGTGCTTTTTCAGAGTTTTCAATAATTTCTCTTCTTCCTTCTCTGAAAGGTTAGCACTAATAATAACAGGATATATCTTCTTTTCATCAAGATAAGCATATTTAAGAGTATCAGGCAATGGTTTAAGCTCAAACACGGGATCACCCTAGGGTGGAGGAGGATCCCCTATAATTTCAACAGGCAAGTTGTGTTTCAAAATAGGTCCTTGTTGAAAGAATACTTCATCTATTTCCCTTCTTTCATTCATAAACATATCATTTTCATGGTCTAACAAATATTGTTCTAAGGGGTCATTAGAAGGCACGGCAATAGAAGCAAGACCAATGATTTCATCTTTACTAGGCAACTCTTTATCATGGGGTTGTCTACGAAATTTAGCAAAATTAAACTCATGAGACATATCCCCTAAACCAACAGTAAAAATATCCTTTTCGCAGTCTATCTTAGCATTAACAGTATTCAAGAAGGGTCTACCAAATATAATGGGACAAAAGTCATCTTGTGGGGTATCCCAATTGGTGAAATAGTATCTCTATTGGCAAGCTTAATAGTAACATCAATTTCTTCTATCTCAGCAGGTGCGATTGAAGGAAATATGCCCTAGAGGCAATAATAAAGTTATTAATTATTTCCTTATATCATGATAAATGTTTATTATTCATGCTAGAATTGTATTAACCGGAAACATAATACTTGTGTGAATACATAGACAAACAGAGTGTCACTAGTATGCCTCTACTTGACTAGCTCGTTGATCAAAGATGGTTATGTTTCCTAGCCATTGACATGATTTGTCATTTCATTAACGGGATCCATTCCGTTAGCTTAGCACTCGATCGTTTAGTATGTTGCTATTGCTTTCTTCATGACTTATACATGTTCCTATGACTATGAGATTATGCAACTCCCGTTTACCAGAGGAACACTTTGTGTGCTACCAAACGTCACAACCTAACTGGGTGATTATAAAGGTGCTCTACAGGTGTCTCCGAAGGTACTTGTTGGGTTGGCGTATTTGAGATTAGGATTTGTCACTCCGATTGTCGGAGAGGTATCTCTGGGCCCTCTCGGTAATGCACATCACTTAAGCCTTGCAAGCATTGTAACTAATGAGTTTGTTGCGAGATGATGTATTACGGAACGAGTAAAGAGACTTGCCGGTAACGAGATTGAACTAGGTATTGAGATACCGACGATCGTATCTCGGGCAAGTAACATACCGATGACAAAGGGAACAACGTATGTTTTTATGCGGTCTGACCGAGAAAGATCTTCGTAGAATATGTAGGAGCCAATATGAGCATCCAGGTTCCGCTATTGGTTATTGACCGGAGACGTGTCTCGGTCATGTCTACATAGTTCTCGAACCCGTAGGGTCCGCACGCTTAACGTTTCGATGACAGTTATATTATGAGTTTATATGTTTTGATGTACCGAAGGTTGTTCGGAGTACCGGATGTGATCACGGACATGACGAGGAGTCTCGAAATGGTCGAGACATGAAGATTGATATATTGGGAGCCTATGTTTGGATATCGGAAGTGTTCCGGGTGAAATCGGGATTTTACCGGAGTACCGGGAGGTTACCGGAACCCCCCGGCAACATAATGGGCCTTAGTGGGCCTAGGTGGAAGAGAGGAGAGGCAGCTAGGGCTGGGCCGCACGCCCCTCCCCCCTAGTCCGAATAGGACAAGGAGAAGGGGGCGGCGTCCCCCTTTCCTTCTTCTCCCTCTCCTCTTTCCCCCCTCCCAAGTCCTAATCCAACTAGGAAAAGGGGGGAGTCCTACTCCCGGTGGGAGTAGGACTCCTCCTGGCGCGCCCCAAGGCTGGCCGCACTGTTGGGGAACGTAGTAATTTCAAAAAAATACCTATGCACACGCAAGATCATGGTGATGCATAGCAACAAGAGGGGAGAGTGTGTCCACGTACCCTCGTAGACCAAAAGCGGAAGCGTTAGCACAACGCGGTTGATGTAGTCGTACGTCTTCACGATCCGACCGATCAAGTACCGAACGCACGGCACCTCCGAGTTCAGCACACGTTCAGCTCGATGACGTCCCTCGAACTCCGATCCAGCCGAGCTTTGAGGGAGAGTTCCGTCAGCACGACGGCGTGGTGACGATGATGATGTTCTACCGACGCAGGGCTTCGCCTAAGCATTGCTACGATATTATCGAGGTGGATTATGGTGGAGGGGGGCACCGCACACGGCTAAGAGATCAAGAGATCAATTGTTGTGTCTATGGGGTGCCCCCCTGGCCCCGTATATAAAAGAGCAAGGGGGAGGCGGCCGGCCAAGGAGGAGGGCGCGCCAAGGGGGGAGTCCGACTCCCACCGGGAGTAGGACTCCTCCTTTCCTTGTTGGAGTAGGAGAGAAGGAAAGAGGGGGAGAGGGAGAAGGAAAAGGGGGCTGCACCCCTTGTCCAATTCGGACCAGGGGGGGTGCGCGCCTCCTTCCTTTTGGCCTCTCTCCTCTATTCCCGTATGGCCCAATAAGGCCCAATACTTCTCCCCGGCGAATTCCCGTAACTCTCCGGTACTCCGATAAATACCCGAATCACTCGGAACCTTTCCGAAGTCCGAATATAGTCGTCCAATATATCGATCTTTATGTCTCGGCCATTTCGAGACTCCTCGTCATGTCCCCGATCCCATCCGGGACTCCGAACTACCTTCGGTACATCAAAAAACATAAACTAATAATATAACCGTCATCGAACTTTAAGCGTGCGGACCCTACGGGTTCGAGAACTATGTAGACATGACCGAGACACGTCTCCGATCAATAACCAATAGCGGAAACTGGATGCTCATGTTGGCTCCCACATATTCTACGAAGATCTTTATCGGTCAGACCGCATAACAACATACGTTGTTCCCTTTCTCATCGGTATGTTACTTGCCCGAGATTCGATCATTGGTATCTCAATACCTAGTTCAATCTCGTTACCGGCAAGTCTCTTTACTCGTTCCGTAATACATCATCCCACAACTAACTCATTAGTTACAATGCTTGCAAGGCTTATAGTGATGTGCATTACCGAGAGGGCCCAGAGATACCTCTCCGACAATCGGAGTGACAAATCCTAATCTCGAAATACGCCAACCCAACAAGTACCTTCGGAGACACCTGTAGAGCACCTTTATAATCACCCAGTTACGTTGTGACGTTTGGTAGCACACAAAGTGTTCCTCTGGTAAACGGGAGTTGCATAATCTCATAGTCATAGGAACATGTATAAGTCATGAAGAAAGCAGTAGCAACATACTAAACGATCGAGTGCTAAGCTAACGGAATGGGTCAAGTCAATCACATCATTCTCCTAATGATGTGATCCCGTTAATCAAATAACAACTCTTTGTCCATGGTTAGGAAACATAACCATCTTTGATTAACGAGCTAGTCAAGTAGAGGCATACTAGTGACACTCTGTTTGTCTATGTATTCACACATGTATCATGTTTCCGGTTAATACAATTCTAGCATGAATAATAAACATTTATCATGATATAAGGAAATAAATAATAACTTTATTATTGCCTCTAGGGCATATTTCCTTCAGTCTCCCACTTGCACTAGAGTCAATAATCTAGTTCACATCACCATGTGATTAACACCCATAGTTCACATCGTCATGTGACCAACACCCAAAGGGTTTACTAGAGTCAATAATCTAGTTCACATCGCTATGTGATTAACACCCAAAGAGTACTAAGGTGTGATCATGTTTTGCTTGTGAGAGAAGTTTAGTCAACGGGTCTGCCACATTCAGATCCGTATGTATTTTGCAAATTTCTATGTCAACAATGCTCTGTACGGAGCTACTCTAGGTAATTGCTCCTACTTTCAATATGTATCCAGATTGAGACTTAGAGTCATCTGGATTAGTGTCAAAATTTGCATCGATGTAACCCTTTACGACGAACCTTTTGTCACTTCCATAGTCGAGAAACATATCCTTATTCTACTAAGGATAATTTTGACGATGTCCAGTGATCTACTCCTAGATCACTATTGTACTCCCTTGCGAAACTTATGGTGAGGTACACAATAGGTCTGGTACTCAGCATAGCATACTTGATAGAACCTATGACTGAGGCATAGGGAATGACTCTTCATTCTCTTTCTATTTTTCTGCCGTGGTCGGGTTTTGAGTCTTTACTCAACTTCACACCTTGTAACACAGGCAAGAACTCTTTCTTTGACTGTTCCATTTTGAACTATTTCAAAATCTTGTCAATGTATGTACTCATTGAAAAAACTTATCAAGCGTCTTGATTTATCTCTATAAATCTTGATGCTCAATATGTAAGCAGCTTCACCGAGGTCTTTCTTTGAAAAACTCCTTTCAAACACTCCTTTATGCTTTGCAGAATAATTCTACATTATTTCCAATCAACAATATGTCATTCACATATACTTATCAGAAATGCTGTAGTGCTCCCACTCACTTTCTTGTAAATACAGGCTTCACCTCAAGTCTGTATAAAACTATATCCTTTGATCAACTTATCAAAGCGTATATTCCAACTCCGAGATGCTTGCACCAGTCCATAGATGGATCGCTGGAGCTTGCATATTTTGTTAGCACCTTTAGGATTGACAAAACCTTCTGGTTGCATCATATACAACTCTTCTTTAATAAATCCATTAAGGAATGCAGTTTTGTTTATCCATTTGCCAGATTTCATAAAATGCGGCAATTGCTAACATGATTCGGACAGACTTAAGCATAGATACGAGTGAGAAACTCTCACCGTAGTCAACACCTTGAACTTGTCGAAAACCTTTTGTGACAATTCTAGATTTGTAGATAGTAACACTACTATCAGCGTCCGTCTTCCTCTTGAAGATCCATTTAATCTCAATGGCTCACCGATCATTGGGCAAGTCAATCAAAGTCCATACTTTGTTCTCATACATGGATCTCATCTCAGATTTCATGGCCTCAAGCCATTTCACGGAATCTGGGCTCATCATCGCTTCCTCATATTTCGTAGGTTCGTCATGGTCAAGTAACATGACCTCCAGAACAGGATTACCGTACCACTCTGGTGCGGATCTCACTCTGGTTTACCTACGAGGTTCGGTACTACCTTGATTTGGAGTTACATGATCATCATCATTAGCTTCCTCACTAATTGGTGTAGTAGTCACAGGAACAGATTTCTGTGATGAACTACTTTCCAATAAGGGAGCAGGTACAGTTACCTCATCAAGTTCAACTTTCCTCCCACTCACTTCTTTCGAGAGAAACTCCTTCTCTAGAAAGGATCCATTCTCAGCAACGAATATCTTGCTTTCGGATCTGTGATAGAAGGTGTACCCAACATTTTCTTTTGGGTATCCTATGAAGACGCACTTCTCCGATTTGGGTTTGAGCTTATCAGGTTGAAACTTTTTCACATAAGCATTGCAACCTCAAACTTTAAGAAATGACAACTTTGGTTTCTTGCCAAACCACAGTTCATATGGTGTCGTCTCAATGGATTTAGATGGTGACGTTTTAACGTGAATGCAGCTGTCTCTAATGCATAACCCCAAAACGATAGTGACAAATCGGTAAGAAACATCATAGATTGTACTATATTCAATAAAGTACGGTTATGACGTTCGGACACACCATTATGCTGTGGTGTTCCAGGTGGCATGAGTTTGTGAAACTATTCCACATTGTTTTAATTGAAGGCCAAACTTGTAACTCAAATATTTTATCTCTGCGATCTTATCATAGAAACTTTTATTTTATTGTTACGATGATTCTCCACTTCACTCTGAAATTCTTTGAACTTTTCAAATGTTTCAGACTTGTGTTTCATCAAGTAGATATACCCATATCTGCTCAAATCATCTGTGAAGGTTAGAAAATAACGATACTTGTCGCGAGCCTTAACACTCATCGGACCGCATACATCAGTATGTATTATTTCCAATAAGTCAGTTGCTCACTCCATTGTTCCGGAGAACGGAGTCTTAGTCATCTTGCCCATGAGGCATGGTTCGCAAGCATCAAGTGATTCCAAAAGTCCATCAGCATGGAGTTTCTTCATGCGCTTTACACCAATATGACCTAAATGGCAGTGCCACAAATAAGTTGCACTATCATTATTAACTTTGCATCTTTTGGCTTTAATATTATGAATATGTGTATCACTATGATCGAGATCCAACGAACCATTTTCATTGGGTGTGTAACCATATAAGGTTTTATTCATGTAAACAGAACAACAATTATTCTCTAACTTAAATGAATAACCGTATTGCAATAAACATGATCAGATCATATTCATGCTCAACGCAAACACCAAATAACACTTATTTAGGTTCAACACTACTCCCGAAAGTTATATGGATTGTGCGATGATGATCACATCAATCTTGGAACTACTTCCAACACACATCGTCACTTCATCCTTAACTAGTCTCTGTTCATTTTGCAACTCCTGTTTTAAGTTACTATCTTAGCAACTAAACCAGTATCAAATACTGAGGGGTTGCTATAAACAATAGTAAACTACACATCAATAACATGTATGTCAAATATACTTTTGTTCACTTTGCCATCCTTCTTATCCGCTAATTATTTGGGGTAGTTCTGCTTCCAGTGACCAGTCCTTTTGCAGTAGAAGCACTTAGTCTCAGGCTTAGGACCAGACTTGGGCTTCTTCACTTGAGCAGCAACTTGCTTGCCGTTCTTCTTGAAGTTCCCCTTCTTCCCTTTGCCCTTTTCTTGAAACTAGTGGTCTCGTCAACCATCAACACTTGATGTTTTTCTTGATTTCTACCTTCGTCGATTTCAGCATCACGAAGAGCTCGGGAATTACTTTCATCATCCCTTGCATACTATAGTTCATCACGAAGTTCTACTAACTTGGTGATGGTGACTAGAGAATTCTGTCAAGAAGATTAACTCCCACTTGATTCAAGCGATTGTAGTACCCAGACAATCTGAGCACATGCACACTGCTTGAGCTATTCTCCTCCATCTTTTAGCTATAGAACTTGTTGGAGACTAAATACTCTCAACTCGGGTATTTGCTTGAAATATTAACTTCAACTCCTGGAACATCTCATATGGTCCATGACACTCAAAACGTCTTTGAAGTCCCGATTCTAAGCCGTTAAGCATGGTGCACTAAACTATCAAGTAGTCATCATATTGAGCTAGCCAAACGTTCATAACGTCTGCATCTTCTCCTGCAATAGGTCTGTCACCTAGCGGTGCATCAAGGACATAATTCTTCTGTGCAGCAATGAGGATAATCCTCAGATCACGGATCCAATCCGCATCTTTGCTACTAACATCTTTCAACATAATTTTTAGGAACATATCAAAAATAAACACAGGGAAGCAACAACGCGAGCTATTGATCTACAACATAATTTGCAAAATACTATCAGGACTAAGTTCATGATAAATTTAAGTTCAATTAATCATATTACTTAAGAACTCCCACTTAGATAGACATCCCTCTAATCCTCTAAGTGATCACGTGATCCATATCAACTAAACCATGTCCGATCATCACGTGAGATGGAGTAGTTTCAACGGTGAACATCACTATGTTGATCATATCTACTATATGATTCATGCTCGACCTTTTGGTCTCCGTGTTCCGAGGCCATATCTGTTATATGCTAGGCTCGTCAAGCTTAACCTGAGTATTCCGCGTGTGCAACTGTTTTGCACCCGTTGTATTTGAACGTAGAGCCTATCACACCCGATCATCACGTGGTGTCTCAGCACGAAGAACTTTCGCAACGGTGCATACTCAGGGAGAACACTTATACCTTGATAATTTAGTGAGAGATCATCTTATAATGCTATTGTCAAACTAAGCAAAATAAGATGTATAAAAGATAACATCACATGCAATCAATATAAGTGATATGATATGGCCATCATCATCTTGTGCTTGTGATCTCCATCTCCGAAGCACCGTCATGATCACCATCGTCACCGGCGCGACACCTTGATCTCCATCGTAGCATCATTGTCGTCTCGCCAATCTTATGCTTCTACGACTATCGCTACCGCTTAGTGATAAAGTAAAGCATTACAGGGTGATTGCATTGCATACAATAAAGCGACAACCATATGGCTCCTGCCAGTTGCCGATAACTCGGTCACAAAACATGATCGTCTCATACAATAAAATTTAGCATCATGTCTTGACCATATCACATCACAACATGCCCTGCAAAAACAAGTTAGACGTCCTCTACTTTGTTGTTGCAAGTTTTACATGGCTGCTACTGGGCTTAGCAAGAACCGTTCTTACCTACGCATCAAAACCACAACGATACTTTGTCAAGTTGGTGTTGTTTTAACCTTCGCAAGGACCGGGCGTAGCCACACTCGGTTCAACTAAAGTTGGAGAAACTGACACCCGCCAGCCACCTCTATGCAAAGCACGTCGGAAGAACCAATCTCGCGTAAGCGTACGCGTAATGTCGGTCCGGGCCGCTTCATCCAACAATACCGCCAAACCAAAGTATGACATGCTGGTAAGCAGTATGACTTATATCGCCCATAACTCACTTGTGTTCTACTCGTGCATATAAGATCAACGCATAAAACCAGGTTCGGATGCCACTGTTGGGGAACGTAGTAATTTCAAAAAAATTCCTATGCACACACAAGATCATGGTGATGCATAGCAACGAGAGGGGAGAGTGTGTCCACGTACCCTCGTAGACCGAAAGCGGAAGCGTTAGCACAACGCGGTTGATGTAGTCGTACGTCTTCACGATCTGACCGATCAAGTACCAAATGCACGGCACCTCCGAGTTCAGCACACGTTCAGCTCGATGACGTCCCTCGAACTCCGATCCAGCCGAGCTTTGAGGGAGAGTTCCGTCAGCACGACGGCGTGGTGACGATGATGATGTTCTACCGACGCAGGGCTTCGCCTAAGCATCGCTACGATACTATCAAGGTGGATTATGGTGGAGGGGGCACCGCACACGGCTAAGAGATCAAGAGATCAATTGTTGTGTCTATGGGGTGCCCCCTGCCCCGTATATAAAAGATCAAGGGGGAGGCGGCC
The DNA here is from genome assembly GCF_018294505.1 of Triticum aestivum. NCBI lineage: Eukaryota > Viridiplantae > Streptophyta > Magnoliopsida > Poales > Poaceae > Triticum > Triticum aestivum. The sequence goes on from NC_057799.1 coordinate 34,195,286, forward strand.
GGCCAAGGAGGAGGGCGCGCCAATGGGGGAGTCCTACTCCCACCGGGAGTAGGACTCCTCCTTTCCTTGTTGGAGTAGGAGAGAAGGAAAGAGGGGGAGAGGGAGAAGGAAAAGGGGGCTGCACCCCTTGTCCAATTCGGACCAGAGGGGGGTGCGTGCCTCCTTCCTTTTGGCCTCTCTCCTCTATTCCCGTATGGCCCAATAAGGCCCAATACTTCTCCCCGGCGAATTCCCGTAACTCTCCGGTACTCCGATAAATACCCGAATCACTCGGAACCTTTCCGAAGTCCAAATATAGTCGTCCAATATATCGATCTTTATGTCTCGGCCATTTCGAGACTCCTCGTCATGTCCCCGATCTCATCCGGGACTCCGAGCTACCTTCGGTACATCAAAACACATAAACTCATAATATAACCGTCATCAAACTTTAAGCGTGCGGACCCTACGGGTTCGAGAACTATGTAGACATGACCGAGACACGTCTCCGGTCAATAACCAATAGCGGAACCTGGATGCTCATATTGGCTCCCACATATTCTACGAAGATCTTTATCGGTCAGACCGCATAACAACATACGTTGTTCCCTTTGTCATCGGTATGTTACTTGCCCGAGATTCGATCGTTGGTATCTCAATACCTAGTTCAATCTCGTTACCGGCAAGTCTCTTTACTCGTTCCGTAATACATCATCCCGCAACTAACTCATTAGTTACAATGCTTGCAAGGCTTATAGTGATGTGCATTACCGAGAGGGCCCAGAGATACCTCTCCGACAATCGGAGTGACAAATCCTAATCTCGAAATACGCCAACCCAACAAGTACCTTCGGAGACACCTGTAGAGCACCTTTATAATCACCCAGTTATGTTGTGACGTTTGGTAGCACACAAAGTGTTCCTCCGGTAAACGGGAGTTGCATAATCTCATAGTCATAGGAACATGTATAAGTCATGAAGAAAGCAGTAGCAACATACTAAACGATCGAGTGCTAAGCTAACGGAATGGGTCATGTCAATCACATCATTCTCCTAATGATGTGATCCCGTTAATCAAATAACAACTCTTTGTCCATGGTTAGGAAACATAACCATCTTTGATTAACGAGCTAGTCAAGTAGAGGCATACTAGTGACACTCTGTTTGTCTATGTATTCACACATGTATCATGTTTCCGGTTAATACAATTCTAGCATGAATAATAAACATTTATCATGATATAAGGAAATAAATAATAACTTTATTGCCTCTAGGGCATATTTCCTTCACGCACCTCCCCCCCTTTGATCCTTTATATACGGGGGCAGGGGGACACCCCAAAGACACAACAATAGATCATTGATCTCTTAGCCGTGTGCAGTGCCCCCCTCCACCATATTACACCTCGATAATATCGTAGCGGTGCTTAGGCGAAGCCCTGCGTCGGTCGAACATCATCATCATCACCACGCCATCGTGCTGACGAAACTCTCCCTCAACACTCGGCTGGATCGGAGTTCGAGGGACGTCATCGAGCTGAACGTGTGCTGAACTCGGAGGTGCCGTGCGTTCGGTACTTGATCGGTCGGATCGTGAAGACGTACGACTACATCAACCGCGTTGTGTTAACGCTTCCGCTTTCGGTCTACGAGGGTACGTGGACAACACTCTCCCCTCTCGTTGCTATGCATCACCATGATCTTCCGTGTGCGTAGGAAATATTTTGAAATTACTACGTTCCCCAACAGTGATATCGTGCGTAATTTCTTTGTATAAGGAATGAGGTATTGCACTTGCACTAGCACCCATATCACATAAACCATGATAACAATGATCTCCTATTTTAACAGAAACAACAGGTATGCCAACAACAGGTCTATGTTTACCCTTAGTATCGGGTCTAGCAATTCTAGCAGCTTCATCACAGAAGTAAATAACATGCCCATCAATATTATCGGCTAAGAGATCTTTAACCATAGCAATTCTAGGTTCAACTTTAATTTGCTCAAGGGGTGTAGGTGTTCTAGTATTACTCTTACGAACCACAGTTGAAGCTTCTGCATGATCCTTTATTCTAACAGGGAAAGGTGGTTTCTCAATATAAGCAGTAGGAACAATAGGATCAACATTATAGGTGATAGTCTTTTCTTCAACTTTAATAGGTTCAACTACTTTTACTTCAATGGGAGGATTATATTTAAACAACTTCTCCTTAGGGAGATCAACATGAGTAGCAAATGATTCATAGAAAGAAGCTACTATCTCAGAGTCAAGTCCATATTTAGTGCTAAATTCACGGAAAACATCGGTATCCATAAACGATTTAACACAATCAAACTTAGGTGTTATACCTAACTCCTTACCTTCGTCGAGATCCCAATCTTTAGAGTTGTGTTTAATTCTTTCCAATAAATCCCATTTGAATTCAATAGTCTTCATCATAAAAGAACCAGTACAAGAAGTATCGAGCATAGAGCGATTATTGAGAGAAAGCCGAGCAGAAAAATTTTGAATAATAATTTCTCTTGAGAGATCATGATTGGGGCATGAATATAACATTGACTTAAGCCTCCCCCAAGCTTGAGCGATGCTTTCTCCTTCGCGAGGCCAAAAATTATATATATAATTACGATCACGATGAACCAGATGCATAGGATAAAACTTCTGATGAAATTCCAATTTCAATCGTTTGTAATTCCATGATCCAATATCATCACATAGCCTATACCATGTCAATGCCTTTCCCTTCAAAGATAAAGGGAAGACCTTCTTCTTGATAACATCCTCGGGCATACCTGCAAGATTAAATAATCCACAAACTTCATCCACATAGATTAGGTGCAAATCGGGATGCAATGTTCCATCTCCTGTAAAAGGATTAGCTAGTAGTTTCTCTATCATACCCGAAGGAATTTCAAAGTAAACATTTTCAGTAGATTCAGTAGGTTGAGGAGCAACCTTTGCTCTACTGGTCAGGGTGAAGATACCCCGAACAAGCCCCTCAAAGGATTACTTTCCATAGTAACAAGTGACAGTAAATTTCAGCACACTATATAATTTTTTCCTTACCAAATTCCACTTACCAAAGGCGCTTCACTCCCCGGCAACGGCACCAGAAAAGACTCTTGATGACCCACAAGTATAGGCGATCTATCATAGTCCTTTCGATAAGTAAGAGTGTCGAACCCAACGAGGAGCAGAAGGAAATGACAAGCGGTTTTCAGTAAGGTATTCTCTACAAGCACTGAATTTATCGGTAACAGATAGTTTTGTGATAAGGTAATTTGTAACGGGTAACAAGTAACCAGAGTAAATAAAGTGCAGCAAGGTGGCCCAATCCTTTTTGTAGCAAAGGACAAGCCTGAACAAATTCTTATATAAGGGAAAACGCTCCCGAGGACACATGGGAATTATCGTCAAGCTAATTTTCATCACGCTCATATGATTCGCGTTCGTTACTTTGATAATCTGATATGTGGGTGGACCGGTGCTTGTGTACTTCCCTTCCTTGGACAAGAATCCAACTTACGATTAACCCCTCTTTCAAGCATCCGCAACTACAAAAGAAGTATTAAGGTAAACCTAACCATAGCATGAAACATATGGATCCAAATCAGCCCCTTACGAAGCAACGCATAAACTAGGGTTTAAGCTTCTATAACTCTAGCAACCCATCATCTACTTATTACTTCCCATTGCCTTCCTCTAGGCCCAAACAATGGTGAAGTGTCATGTAGTCGACGTTCACATAACACCACTAGAGGAAAGACAACATACATCTCATCAAAATATCGAACGAATACCAAATTCACATGACTACTTATAGCAAGACTTCTCCCATGTCCTCAGGAACAAACGTAACTACTCACAAATCATATTCATATTCATAATCAGAGGGGTATTAATATGTATAAAGGATCTGAACATATGATCTTCCACCTAATAAACCAACTAGCATCAACTACAAGGAGTAATCAACACTACTACCAACCCACAGGTACCAATCTGAGGTTTTGAGAAAAAGATCGGATACAAGAGATGAACTAGGTTTTGAGATGAGATGGTGCTGGTGAAGATGTTGATGGAGATTGACCCCCTCCCGATGAGAGGATCGATGGTGATGACGATGGTGACGATTTCCCCCTCCCGGAGGGATGTTTCCCCGGTAGAACAGCTCCGCCGGAGCCCTAGATTGGTTCTGCCCAGGTTCCGCCTCGAGACGGCGGCGCTTCCTCCCGAAAGCTTCCTTCAGTTTTTTTTCCAGTACGAAAGACTTCATATAGCAAAATATGGGCACCGGAGGCCTGCCAGGGGGCCCACGAGGCAGGGGGCGCGCCCCCCACCCTCTGGTACTTTCTTCGCTCAGTATTTGTTATATATTCCAAAAGGTGCCTCCGTGAAATTTCAGGACTTTTGGAGTTGTGCAGAGTAGGTCTCTAATATTTGCTCCTTTTCCAGCCCAGAATTCCAGCTGCCGGCATTCTCCCTCTTCGTGTAAACCTTCTAAAATAAGAGAGAATTTGCATATTGTGACATAATGTGTAATAACAGCTCATAATGCAATAAATATTGATATAAAAACATGATGCAAAATGGACGTATCAACCTCCACCTCCGAAGGAGATGATAGATCCGGTGAAATTGAAGCGCACCATCAATGCCCTGAAGCGACCGCCACCGCCTCCGCCGGATAACAACCATGTCCGCGCTCTTAAAAAGACACTACAACAAGCGCGCCTGTCGGGAACTACTTCCAGTGATAAAAGGTTAGAAGAACAAAGAAGTGGGAAAAAATCCCCAGCTTGGCGAACAGGCGAACCAATCGTGCCCCCCGCTCAAAGTGTCTAGCGATATCGTCGCAAATCTGCCGGGGGTGGTGCCCGGTACCAATCCTGGTAATTACCTGGGCGATGATGTAGTGTTTGATACAATGGAGGTGGATGAATTCAGATACCAGTACGGGAAGCCTCTCGTCAAAGATGGAAGTCCTCCTCTAACAATGATGATGCAAAGATTCCATGAATGGTACATGAAAACCTGCAGGGAGTCTGGGAAGGATGTTTTGACGACGAGAATTAAAGAGGAGCACGACCTCGTTGGAACTGGTCTGTTTTCTGTTGCATTTGAGGAGTTATTCCAGTTATACAATAAAAAGGCCCTCGACAAAACACTCTTGACTTGCTACTGTCTGTAAGTACTACTTCTGTAATTAAGTCTCTCTCTACATATATAGCTCAGCTCTTTCATTGCATGTATATATAATTATCCTCACTATTATGCAGATTGAAGATCGTCGAATGCAGGAAAGCACAAATCTGGGACATTGGGTTCATTAACCCAGATATCATACATGAATGGACGGTTAAAAACGATGTCAAAGAAACCGATGACAACTTGCTTCAATCGTTGCTTAAAAATCAAAACAAAGATAAAATACTCTTTCCTTATAACTTCAAGTGAGTGTTAATGTCTTATGCATATTCGGTTTCCCTTATTATTACTCGAGGTTATAGTAATGTAATTGATGAGTTATACGTGCGTGCGCAGCTTCCACTTTATTCTGCTAGAGATCCAGCTTGAGCGGGGAGTAGTAACCGTCTTAGACTCGAGACGAAAAGATCCCCAGGAGTATGCAAACATGACTGCAATGCTCCAAAAGTAAGTTCAATCGATCATTATCGCACCATATCGTCAACTTTGTTCATTTTATCCTGATATCAAGTAATTATTTTATTTGTCTGGCAGGGTTTGGAAAGAGTTCACCGAAAGGACTCCGGGACTACCGAGCGAGCTGCGATTTACACACCCGAAAGTAAGTACTACTACCTAGTTCCGCGCATCTCCCATTGATTCTAGCTAGTTTCATCAATACCATTTATAATGCTTGATTATCAGTTTGATTGAACTCTATTTCTCATAAAGTGGTTGTGGCAGGAAGTCAGGAATGATTTTTGTGGATACTACATTTGTGAGTACATCTACAACGCCACGATCTCTAATAAGCGGGGCTACTCTAAAAAAACAATATGATGTGTGTAAGCAAAAATATTCACAATTTTATTTTATTACCATCATTTGTGTTGAGTTTCATTCATATATATGTATTGACCCCCTTCTTCAAATTAGGTCTGGCAGATGCAGGATGAACTCCTACCACATGATCGCATAAACGCAATTCAAGAGGAATTGGCAGGATTCTTTCTTGACCACGTCATCAATAAAGCCGGAGAATATCATGTGAAACTTGACTTCAGATGTTAGGGATTGTAAGAGATCTTATATTGTATATATGTAGCTAGTAGCGTCGGATAGATATACGAAAACTTGTTGTTCGACCAATCTCTCGGAGAAGGAGAGGTCGATCACTTCTCTCTGTATATGTTCATGACGATCTTGTGTACTTAATGGTTTCCTTCATTTTCTTACTAGCTAGCGTGTCGAGTCCTCTCTATACGTATAGTACGTAGCGTCGACCAAGCACGGAGATAAGAGAGGTCACTTCTCTCTAGATATTAGCTAGCTAACACAACATATGAAACCCCCAAATTAACCGTCCAACCACCCCCCCCCCTTCAAAAAAAATAAAATCCCGAGCTCCCGAGCTGCTGACGCGTGGATGATTTTTGGTCCCGGTTGATGTTACCAACCAGGACTAAAGGCCCTCCTGACTGGGCTCGCCGCAGCGGCCACGTGGAGCACCATCTGTCCTGGTTCGTAAGCGAACCGGGACTAAAGGTGATGGGCTTTAGTCCCGACCCTTTAGTCCCGATTCCAGAACCGGGACAAATGGGCCTCTGGAACCGGGACAAATGGGTCTTTTTCTACTAGTGCGGAGACGACGAGACCACGACCTTATCCTTTCCCCGGTCGCTTTCTTTTTCCACATTTCCACTGGTGAGCGCCGAGCAGCCGAGCTGAGAGAGAGGTGAGCGGCCGAGCTGCTCGTCGAGGAAGTGCCAACGGAGGTGGAAGCAGCCGACGGGGATGGCACTAGGCGGCGTGGTCCTAGCCGGAGCGGCATTTTAAGGAGGAGGTCGACGGCGACTGAGCGCTCACGTAGGAGGCTGATGATGGGCGGCATTTGGACGGGGTCGGGCACGTGGAGGATGTTAAGCATCCTCCAGCCCCACGGCCCGCTCCTCTCCATTGGCAGGGTGTCGCCTTGGTCGCTGCGTCCTTGCGCGTCTCAGTGCCGACGAGCTGGCTGCCAACCTCGGCACCAAGCGAGCGCCTGCATTGGAGACAAAGTGGTGCAGAGCAACCCACGGACAACCCCATAGACTCTACACCAAGACCCCAAGCGCCAAGTGAACTAATGACTAGAGCACGTGCAAGCGCCCTTGAAGAAGAGGTTAACTCACTCCTCTTTACCATTCAATACATACAAGGCATAGCTACTACCTCAAGCGAAGACCTTGTGCATACTTAGGTATCAAGAAAGCAACCATGGAGAGGCAAAGGAGCAATGCCAAGCGAGGATGGAAAAGGAGCAAGGTGAAGAAGAGAATGAGATGACTCCTGACGACCCCGGTACTATCGGGCCCCACCCTGGTACTACTGACCATGGTAGGCGCCAGGCAACCACCCTGTTGTTGTGGACCGGCACTACACCGGTAGCGGCCCAGAAGTACTGGCTACTGCAATTTAACTGGTACTACCTGACATGACCCTGGTACTACCGGCCTCGATGACCCCAATGCGAGCACACTTTCCAGGATAAGTGATACTCCCTCCATTCCATAATGTAGTGCTTCCTCTATCTCCGTGCTTCAACTTTGACCGTAAATTTAACTACCAAGACCGATTGCGGCGGGAGCAAAAATTATATCAGTGAATTCGTATTCGAAAGAAGTTTTTAATTATGTAATTTTTTCACCCGCCGCAGTCGGTCTCGTTCGTTAAATTTATGGTCAAAGTTCGACCTCGGGAAGTGCGGGCGCGCTATATTTTGGAATGGAGGGAGTACTTCCAACCCTGACAACGGTACTACCAACCATCCCACCAGTACTATCAGCCTGCCTGCACGAAGTAGCCTATCAGACTGCCTGCACAAAGTGAAGAGGGCCACGACCCGTGTACCCCTCTTTACCTATCTTGACCATATATATTTTTACCCCTGCACGTTTTAGGGTTAGAAAAGTATATTCGAGAAAAAATAAAAAGGCCTTTGCTCATCTACCACTCCATTAATTGAAGACCAAGACCTCCCCCCCCCCCACACACACAAAAAGAATACCCCTCAAGACCTCATCTCCCCTAGAGGATTCGGGAAGAACGTTACCTTGTTACTTGTTTCCCTTCTTGATTATGGATCTTGTTACCATGTGTGGGTTTGAGGAGAGTGGACGTGTGATTTGGATCTTATCTTGAGTGTTCCTCTTTGTGTTCTTGACTGTTCCTTTTGATCCCCTCCAAGATTGTCAAAGATTGGGCCATCGAGTGCTTTGCCCTACATCATAGAGGGCACGGTGGCGGAGGCGTTCGGGTCGCTGCCATTGTCGGCGTGCTGGGAAGCAGCGATACAGGACTGCATCCGCGCGAGGAGCAGCAATAGGGGCGGCATTACGCGCGATTTGAAGTGGTGGAGGGCCATGGCATCATCCCTCCTACACACAGTGATCCGTCTGTGAGGTAGTATGTTCACTTTACTCAGATTTTGAGCAATTTGCAAGTTGGTTCAGTTTTGTTGTAGCTCAAATTTGTGCATTATGTGATGGATTATAGAATTGGGGAAACTTTTTGGATATGCTTGTTATGCTAATTGGCCATTTTTTCATGCACTCACCCAATTGATATGTGTGCAAATGAGGATTTGCCTAGCTGTTATTCAGGTTGCAACTCCCAGGGCTGCCCCAAAACCCGAGTAGCAAGTTAAGTCATATTGTTTGTCTACTGCCAAGATGGCAACTCCCAGCACCCAAAATGTGAAGTCAATGTTTCAATGTTGGTAAAATTTGCGGTTTATATCATGGTTGTTTTGGTCTTCAAATTCAATGCATTTGTGATGGTGTTAACTGACCAGGAAACAAGTGGATGGCATGAGAGTAGTCCGAAGCATTTCTTTTATTCTGGTCTCGAGGGAAACTACTTTGCACCGCCAAACCTCCTCTCCTTCTCGTCTCGGAGGAGCTAAAGGCCCCAAAGGTGTAGCCCTTGAGGCCGATTACCTCGTAGGCGCCAACCACGCACCCCCCCACACACACACACACACACTTTACGAAAAAGGGTTTCCACCCGCTTTATATTATAAAGCAAACCGCCAAGCATCCAACAACAACAGGTAACAGAGTGCAAAGTACAAAATGTAAATAAAGGAGGTCCGGCTGGGGGCACAGCCAAAACAAGCCCCAACAACAAGGAATGAAGCTCTAGTCAGGATCCGGTGGCGGTGGCGATGATGGAGTCGATGTAGTCACGATCACGCCGCTTGCTAAGCATGTCTCCAGAGCTGTAGGAATCCACACATTTTAGAGATGGCGTCAGTGACTCGGCAAGGAATGACGTGCTCGATCACTAATTTATTGCGACAATTCCAGAGAGTCCACGCGAGGGTGCCTACTGCGACCCAAAGGGCCGGCCTACGGACAAGCTAGGAATCTAAGACCTCCTAAATAGGTCAGGGAGGTTATCATGGCACCAAGAGCCACCCACGACGTCCCGGAAGCAACTCCATAGGAATCGCGCTGTCGGGCATCGAAAGAAGATATGGTTAGAATCTTCGGGGACGTGACAGAGTGGGCATTGGCCATCACCCGGGCCATGCCGCTTCTGGACCTCTGTGCCCGAGGGCAGACGACCACGAACCCATTGCCACATGAAAATACATATTTTCAGAGGTAACTTGATTGCCCAAAGAACATGCTACCTCTTGAGCACTGCGTTGGTTTTCCCTTGAAGAGGAAAGGGTGATGCAGTAAAGTAGCATAAGTATTTCCCTCAGTTTTGAGAACCAAGGTATCAATCCAGTAGGAGACTATGCTCAAGTCCCTCGTACCTACACAAAAAAGTAAGAACCTTGCAACCAATGTGATAAAGGGGTTGTCAATCCCTTCACGGCCACTTGCAAAAGTGAGATACGATAGAGATGATAAGACAATATTTTTGGTATTTTTATGATAAAGACTAAAAGTAAAGAAAGCAAAATAAACGGTAATAGAAATAACAGTAGATTAATATGATAGAGAATAGACCCGGGGGCCATAGGTTTCACTAGTGGCTTCTCTCAAGAGCATAAGTATTACGGTGGGTGAACAAATTACTGTCGAGCAATTGATAGAATTGAGCATAGTTATGAGAATATCTAGGTATGATCATGTATATAGGCATCACGTCCGTGACAAGTAGACCGACTCCTGCCTGCATCTACTACTATTACTCCACACATCGACCGCTATCCAGCATGCATCTAGAGTATTAAGTTCGTAAGAACGGAGTAACGCTTTAAGCAAGATGACATGAGGTAGAGGGATAAACTCATGCAATATGATATAAACCCCATCTTTTTATCCTCGATGGCAACAATACAATACGTGTCGTTTCCCCTACTATCACTGGGATCGAGCACCGCAAGATTGAACCCAAAGCTAAGCACTTCTCCCATTGCAAGAAAGATCAATCTAGTAGGCCAAACTAAACTAATAATTCGAAGAGACTTGCAAAGATAACCAATCATACATAAAAGAATTCAGAAGAGATTCAAATATTTTTCATAGATAATCTTGATCATAAACCCACAATTCATCGGATCTCGACAAACACACCGCAAAAAGAGTTACATCGAATATAACTCCAAGAAGATCGAGGAGAACTTTGTATTGAGATCCAAAGAGAGAGAAGAAGCCATCTAGCTAATAACTATGGACCCAAAGGTCTGTGGTAAACTACTCACACATCATCGGAGAGGCTATGGTGTTGATGTAGAAGCCCTCCGTGATCAATGCCCCCTCCGGCGGAGCGCCGAAAAAGGCCCCAAGATGGGATCTCACAGGTACAGAAGGTTGCGGCGGTGGAAATAGGTTTTCGTGATGCTCCTGGATGGTTTCGGGGTACGTAGGTGTATATAGGAGGAAGAAGTAGGTCAGTGGAGCCACGAGGGGTCCACGAGGGTGGAGGGCGCGCCCAGGGGGGTAGGCGCACCCCTACCTCGTGGCCTCCTCGTTGATTGCTTGACGTCCACTCCAAGTCCTCTGGATCACGTTTGTTCCAAAAATCACGCTCCCGAAGGTTTCATTCCGTTTGGACTCCGTTTGATATTCCTTTCTGCGAAACACTGAAATAGGCCAAAAAACAGCAATTTTCACTGGGCCTTGGGTTAATAGGTTAGTCCCAAAAATAATATAAAAGTGTATAATAAAGCCCATTAAACATCCAAAACAGAATATATAATAGCATGGAGCAATCAAAAATTATAGATACGTTGGAGACGTATCAGAACCGTAAGTTCATTGGGCCCCGGAGTCGGCAGAATAGCCCGGTACAGAGACTTAGTTGAAAAGGAGCCACTCGACTCAAGGTGCCATGTCACAGAATCAGGCTCAGTAGAGGGGTTGTGTAGAGCAATGCATTCCAGAAGCTCATCCCACTGCGCACGCTCCAGATCCCAAAAGGTGTGACGGAAAGAGATGATGCGAAGGTCCTGAAGAGCCGCTCCCACCAAAAGCACCAGGTGAGAGCAGATCGAAAACAAGGCATAGAACCTCTCCGCGAACGGTCTGGTTCCCGACCATCGGTCCAGGCAGAATAGGGCATTAGATCCCGAGCCCACAGCAATTGATGTGCCGATCCGTAGGACCGGTAGCAGTTGAATAATAGACTACCAGAACTGGGAACCCCCAACCCTGGGGGCAAAGGCGAGTGGTTGTCCATGCAAATACTTTGCGAGGATGATGTCCAACCACAGCCCACCGGCACCGGTCTCAATGCGCCAAAGCCACTTGGCGAGAAGGGCGATATTCATGCGCTTCGAGGAGATCAAACCAAGTCCACCTTGGTCCTTGGATTTGCAGATCTCAGACCACTTGACCATGTGGTATTTATGCTTATTGTTTTCACCCGCCCAAAAAAACCGGGAGAGGTATTTTGCAATCTCCTTGTGAAGGGATTCATGAAGACTATAGAATCCCATCAAGTACATGAGAAGGCTAATGAGGGGTGAGTTCATGAGAACCACCCGAGCTGCCTTGGAGAGCCACTGCCCTTGCCATGGCTCCACCCGGAATTGGAGCTTGGCGACCGTAGGGCGGAGGTCCTTCTCCTGAAGACGAACATCACTAATCGACATGCCGAGGTAGGTCGTCGGGAAGGATCCCAATCGACAATTAAGGCGGTTGGCTATACTGGTTGCCTCCTCCATGGAGTATCCAAGCACCATAACCTCGCTATTTGCGAAGTTAATCGTAAGCCCCGACATTTCCTGGAAGCACAGGAGTAAGAACTTGAGGTGTCGAATGTCCTCATCCGAGCCCTCCACCATCAGAATCGTATCGTCCGCATACTGAAGGTGAGTAAGGCTCCCATCCCTAGTTAGATGGGGGAAAATGCATCTAATGTGGCCAGCCCGCCTGGCCAAGTCCAGGATAGTGGCCAGGGCATCGACCACCAAATTAAAGAGGGAGGGAGAGAGCGGGTCGCCCTGACGTACCCCCTGGCCTGTGGGGAAGTAGGGCCCCACCTCTCCGTTAATATTAATCGCCGTGCGTCCACTGGTCACTAATTGCATCACACGAGTAACTCAATGAGGGTCGAATCCGCGTTTGAGCATCACCTCCCGAAGGAAGGACCAATGGACCGAGTCATACGCCTTGTGAAAATCGATCTTGAAAAAGACCGCACGGAGTCGTTTTTGCCTAACTTCATGCAGGATTTCATGAAGGACTAGGATCCCATCCAAGATAAATCGACCTTTGGTGAAGGCCGATTGATTGGGGTGATGGATTCTCGGTGCAAGAAGGGCCGCCCTAGTGGCATAACCCTTCGCCAAAATCCGAAAGATAACATTGAGGACCGTAATCGGTCTGAATTGCCTAATATCCGTAGCCTCGCGGATTTTCAGGATCAGGGAAATAATCCCATAATTCAGGCGGGCCACATCAAGGGTTCCTCTAGAGAACTCGAGGAACAGGGCTAAGACATCATCCTTGATGATGGACCAGAATGCCTGAAAGAAGCGAACAGGCAAGCCATCCGGCCCAGGGGCCGATGCCGGGTTCATGGACTTGACAAAGCGTTCGACTTCAGTCGCATCAAATGGGGCCATAAGGGCCGCATTTTCTTCAGGAGAGACCTGTTGGGTCTGGGTCCAGATATGGTCTGCTAAGGCCACACCCCCCTAGGTCGTCCAGAGAATAGTTCCTTATAGAAACCATCCACATGAGCCCGAATCTCATTCGGGTCCTGTAGTATCCAACTACCATCCCATAACAGAGGGATGGTACCACGTCTATGCCTACCGTTGGCGATAGCCTGGAAGTACGCCGTATTGGCATCGCCAAAGAGAACCCAATTCTGGGTTCCACACCGCCTCCAATATTCCTCCTCCTTGGAGAAAATCTCCATAAGAGAGTCCTCCAGACTGTAGCGGAGGGCCCACTCCTCCACGGAGATCCCCACGGAGTTTGCACGGAGGTCCAGGGCTTTGACCTCCCCTAGAAGAGCCGCCTTGTGGACCCGAAGGTCCCTACCTAAATTCGCCCCCCATCCCTTCGTAAATTGTCGGGAGCGCTTAGCTAGGTAGTGCCACTCATCAAGGGGTGACATGGTCTTGTGGGGTTCCGAACGGGCGAGGATCCAGCGCGCTCGCACCGCCGTCACGAAGCCTGGCTGCCAAGCCAGAATGATTCAAAACGGAAACAAGGGGGAGGACGCGGGCGATCATCCCGAGAAGAGAGGAGAAGAGGGACATGATCCAATCCAATGCGAGTGGTCGCCTGCAGCACCGCTAGAGGGAACCGGAGTTCCCAATCGGGGGAAATAAAGACCCGATCTAGTACACTAAGGGTAGGAGCTACTTGTTTATTGGTCCAGGTATATCTTGCTCTGACCCTGTCGAGCTCACGTAAGCCGAGGTCGGCAACCCACTCGTTGAAACGTTGTATCTCGGTAAGGTCAACCCAAGAGTTATTCTTGTCTGCGGTGGAGCGGAGGAGGTTGAAGTCACCTCCAACCACCACCAGCAGGGTGGCTCAGGAGATCTTGGCCCTTAGTTCCGCCAGGAACGCGGCCGATCGGCTATGATCAGCAGGGCCGTAAACCACTACAACCTCCCATTTGCACATCTTGCTCCTAGAGCTCCATGCTGACAAAGAAATCGCCTCTGTCCATAGAGCCGACTTCAAAGGTGGCGTCATTCACACCGAGAAGGATGTCACCGGAGTGACCCGCAACTCCACTAGACGGCAACCAGTGCCAGGCAAACAGGTGTCTACTAAGCCGTTCAAGCTCGGCCAGGGAGAAATCAACCCTCATAGTTTCCTAAATTGCGACAATGTCAATGGATTCCTCACGCATGTAATCAATCAATTGCCTGCGGCGGCCATCGTGCCCTAAACCCCGCAGGTTCCAGAATAGAGCACGCATGACTACTCGCCTAAGGGGTCCTCTCTAGACCCCACAATAGTAGAAGCACTCTGCGCACGACACACACACACTCACCACCACCAGCACCACGGCACGCCGGATGCCCTCTCGCGCCGCCTTGTCGAAGCTCCGGTGGCTGTCGCGCAGTGACTTGAGCGCCGGCATATCACCCACGCTCATGCTTGACTAGATCGCCCCCTAGTTGTCGCCGTGCTCCCCTACCATGTATGCCTGCAACGCTTTCAATCAAATGTTGTTTAAATTTTTGAAACAGAAAATTCTCTTTCATCTAGTATCATGGTGTATTCATTTTTTATATGTAAATGAAATGATTTAAGGCTTGATAGGTATATTAAAAGCATAATATACATTATAAAAGGATCTTAGTTCAAAGAGAGCGCATCAAAATTCTAAGTGGAAGTGTTGGGATCTTAAAATACCAAAAAGACAGGGTGTGTGGAAGGCCGACCTAACTATAGAGATATATCTAACCTTCTATGTGTCTCCGCAGTAAGTGCAAATGCATTTGCAAAACTAGAATAAACTAGTCAATTGTAGGGTAAATCAGTACAGTATCTTTCGGATTTTGCTGGATCAAATTCAGGAAGCAGTAAACACTGTACTACTGGAGTCATTTCATTATTTCTGGTATACACTTAGTGGAGTGCTGGAAACAAAACCGAACTGTATTTGGTTTCAGACCATACAGCTGAAAAAGTGCAGCATTTTTCTGTAGAACTGACAAATGCAGCTATCGTTTCTTTGCCTTCAACTTGAAGACCATCATGTTTTCAGTTGCATACCATTTCTCAGTAGTAGTATGTAATGTCCTTGACTAAATTTAAAAGTTTACAGAGGGAGTAGTTCATATGAACAGAGTACATATTGATCCAGTAAACAAATGGTGCAAAATAATTACTACCCATCAGATAAATTAGTAGCTACTCTGTAATTTCTTAGCAAATGCATATAGTGGCACAAGATAAGCTTGGCAGAGCTGCTGGGCATGAAACTTTATATCTTCTACACCATCCAAGATTATTCAAATAAATTTACCAGCAAATGTTGGCACAAGTCACATTTTATTTCACCAAAGTAATACCATCAGTCCAAAATTACACAAGCATTCGTGTGGCAGCATCAATAGAGCAACATATATATGACAGTAGAGTTCTTGTAGATGCCTTAGGAATAAGGATCACAATATAAGTAGATAAAGTAGGTTCCTCATAGGCCAAGGAGCTGGCAGTTCTCCCAGAGCGTCTTGGCGGAGCGGCGGAGCTGCGCGGCCTCGGCCTCCGTGAGGTCCATCTCGGCGACGCCGAGGACGCCGGCGCGGCCGAGCCGGGCGGGCAGGCTGAGGAACACCTCGTGGCCGTCGGAGATGCCGTGGAAGCCCGCGGCGAGCACGGACACCGGGTGCACACGGCGCTGGTCGCGGAGCAGGGACGCCGCGAGGCTGGCGACGGAGTAGCCGATTGCCCAGGAGGTGTAGCCCTTGAGGCCGATCACCTCGTAGGCGCCCCCCACCACGGCCCGCCGGATGCCCTCCAGCGCCGCCTCGTCGAAGCTCCGGTGGCTGTCGCGCAGCGACTTGAGCGCCGGCATGCCGCCCACGCTGATGCTCGACCAGATCGCCACCGAGCTGTCGCCGTGCTCACCCACCATGTACGCCTGCAACCCATCCATTCGATCAAATCAAATGCTGGTTAGTAAATTTCTGAAACAGAGAATGCCGTTCATCCAGTGTAGTGCAGCATGCAGTTGGTTACATACCTGCACGTCCTGCGCGCTGACGTCGAGGTGCTCCGCGACGAGGAACCGGAACCTGGACGAGTCGAGGTTGGTGCCGGAGCCGATCACGCGGCTGGCCGGGAACCCCGACAGCTTCCAGGTCACGTAGGTGAGGACGTCGACAGGGTTGGACACGACGAGCAGCAGCGCATCCGGTGAGTGCTCGGCCACGGGCGGCACGATCTTCCGGTACAGCGCCACGTTCCTCTGCAGCAGGTTGAGCCTGGTCTCCCCGGGGATCTGCCTGGCGCCGGCCGTGACGACGACGAGGTCGGAGTTCCTGGTGACGGAGGCGTCGGTGCCCGAGACGATGCGCACGCGCGGGAGGAAGGCGGCCGCGTGCTGCAGGTCGAGCGCCTCGCCGCGGAGCTTGTCGGGGAGGGCGTCCACGATCGCGATCTCGTCCGCCAGGTTCTGGGTGAGGATGGTCTGCGCGATGGCCATGCCCACGTTGCCCGCGCCGATGACGGAGACCTTGGTGAGGCGGCGGTGCGGGGCGGAGGAGGAGGTGGGCGTCAGCGGGCAGCCGTCGGCCACCGCGCGGAAGAAGCCCGACGAGGCGTCGCCGGCATCGAAGCCCAGCTCCGACAGCGAAGAGGTCTTGTGCATCATCGGTGGGAATGGGAGGGAATTAATGCAGGTCGGAATCAGAAAGGAGGGGATTTGGAACTGGGAGACGAGCTCGTGTTCTTGCTGGGGATGGGAATGTGGAGGGAGCCGAGCAGTTTATAAAGGGCAACGAAACCGCCCGCCGGTTACCGCTTCATCGGTCATGGTCATGGTTTGGGACTTTTTATCACTTTTCGAACAAGAAAAGGGGAAATATACCTTTTATATTTGAGCAGCTGCGTTGTCTTGGCGACAAAGCTGACTTTGAAAAATAGGAAAGAAATCAGAACAATTTATAGGAGAAAATCTATATGAAATCTATCTAGCTGGGGAAGACGAAGACAACCAGTTGACCGATGCGGGTGGGAGCCTTTTCGTTTCCATGGTGCTCAGGGATATGGAGCTCGGGGGAGAGGGGTCATTGCTTCCCATCTACCTTGACTGATCCCGGCCGCTGAGGCACGACACCATCGACCAACGCCGGTGGCGTGCTCACAGCCGCTTCCCCTCGTCCTTATCTGACCCTCAGTCATGGCTTCTTTGTCCCATCCTTTCGGCAGCCACTTCGACCGGTTCGAGCAGATCACACATCGAAACGGCCGCCGCCACCTTCTCCTCCCACCCATCCCTCCCTCGATGTTACGAAGTTGGCGTGTCGACGGCGTTAGATGGAAGAGGAAACGAGAGAGAGGGAGGTCACGTGCATGGGCTGCTTTTGTGGTGAGGATAAAGTTACCGGGGAGGTGTTATCTGGGTTGGACGGTACACTCAAAAAATCTGGGTTATTGGACGGTAACTGCGCAACCACCCATCCTTGCGACAGTAACTCCGTCGACATGGCACACGCGAGCGACCGTTGTTGTCCCGCAGCTTATTGTGTTTGATAATCGCCAAGCTCAAGATGGCGTCGCTAGTGAGGGCTTGGACAGGAACTCGCCAGAGGCAGGACAGAGGGCTGGCGGGGTATTTAGGCTGTGTCGCGTCGCGAGGGGAAGAGGAACAATGTTCATTGGGAGAGGATTCCAATCCACCGGCAGGGACAAAATTGACTGGATAGTAGAAAAATCAAACAACTGAAGGATATATCGGCCCTTCAACAACCGTCATTTCCGCGTGATAAAACTTTGTAGTAGCTTCTAAAGACGTTCAAGCGTATGATTTTTCAAAGTATTCAACCTAGAAATGTGTGAACGTATTTTGGTGGTTGAACTCTCTGAATGTGTTGGTAGTTCGGTCGAGAACCATATACGTGTAGTTTTTTTTTCTTTTCTTTTGTTGCGGGGTGCCATATATATATACGTGTTGTTACCGGAGAACCAGCCGCCGGCAGCAGCACACCGCAAAGTCTGTAGTTTACGATGAAATCTATCGTGCATATTTGCTTTAGGTCATATCGATCTCCCGGTCAGTGGCCACTGGCGTCCGTCTTTTTCAAGTAAAAAGTATATTCTGCACTCGACGGGTATTTGGAGGGAGTAAGGCTTCAGTCCGTAGTTTGGCGGGAAACCGTGGACGCGATTGACGCAGACTCCGGTACGGAATTAATGCATGGTTTGACCGTTGACCGTTGGTCGATCGACATCTTTGCTTTGCTTTGCTTTGATCGACGGCTAACCCGTTTCTTGGGGAGGAGGCCCAGATGAGATATACGTCTCCATCCAGTCTGGCAGTGGGAAGAAAGAAAGAACAAACCCACGCTGACGTGGTGGCCACTGCCAAAGTCGTCAAAACGGTACGGTACGCATGGTCGACGCGAGACACCATACCTGCTTCGTTGCTCCGTGGCTTCCAGCGTGCATGCTTTTCTTTGCCAGTTTTCTGGCATGCATGCTACGCCGATTTTCTTGGAGTAGTATACGGCCTTACTTTTTCACCTTTTCATTGGTCAAAGATGCTCATAGCTGACTGTATGCGTGTGTATAAGCACTTGCGTCTATACTGTTTTAAAAAAACGTTTTTAGATTTTGTTCTAGACTTTCCTGCAAAAAAAAGATTTTATTCTAGACTAGAAGCATAAGCGCGCTTTGCCGCACCGTTTATTTCTCCCGCATCTTTTTACACCAGTAATAATAGATTTTCGGGCACGATGGTCGTATGGAATGTTTCATTGGAATTTCCAATGTGTAGCACTCGGTGCAACATGAATCCAATAGAAGTAAGCAATGCCTGCAATGCATACTGCTTTCACTGTATAGCCAATTGTATAAACACGTCTCTATGGGATTATCGCCTTGCGAGCATTTTTTTTAGGGAAAATGCCATCATGGCTTACTTTATTAAAATTCAAATGAGGCTTACATCGTTCACGAGAAGATCGAGAATAAAGTCTGGAGGTTCGTCGACCCATTTACAAGAAAAAATTGTTCTCAAAACTATGCGTAGCAATCTTGTGAGTGACCGAATTTGCCTCCCGTAAGCAATGACAAAACTGGACGTTCCCAATTATCAATTAAGCCCATGCAATCAGCAAAGATTCAGCGAAGAGATCCTGTGCATCTTTCCTCGGTGGGAATGGGAGCGAAGGGAATTAATGCAGGTCGGAATCAAATATCAAAGCGGGGGGTTGGGACTTGGAATTGGATGGGAATGTGGAGGGAGTCGAACAGTTTATAAAGGGAAACGAACCGCTCGCCGGTTACAGCTTCATCTGTCATGGTCATGATTTAGGACTTTTTATCACTTTTCTATCAAGAAAAAGCGAAAAATATTCCCTTTTATATTTGACCAGCAGTGTTGTCTTGGCGACAAAGCTGACTCTGAAAAATAGGAAAGAAATTAGAACAATTTATAGGAGAAAATCTATATGACATCTACCTCCCAAGAGTCAAGGGCCGCGTCGCTCGCCGTCGATGAAGATGAGGACAAGGTTTTGCCGTCGACGAAGATGAGGACAAGGTTTTACCGATGCGGGTGTGGGAGCCTTTTCGTTTTCGCTGTCGCTCGGATGAGATAGTCGCCGAGCTCAAGATGGCCTCGCCGGTGAGGGCTTCGATAGGAACTCACCACAGGCAGGGCAGAGGAGTGGCGGGGCGGTTGGGATGCGTCACGTCGCGTGGGGAAGAGGAACAATGTGCATTGGGAGAGGATTTCAATCCAACGGCCGGGACAAAATTGACTCAAACTAAAGGGGAAAAAAATCAAGCAACTACGTTCCTTAGAAGTCTGTAGTTCGGATTATCAAACTTTTGACTATTACTATCTCACATCACTTTTTTAGGTGGAAGAACTGTACACCGTGCATATATAGCTTGCAAACAGATTGAAACGCATGATTTTCCAAACGTGGTTAGATGGAGAGCTATAGGCGTGTTGTTGCCGGAGAACCACTCGCCGGCAGCAGCACAGTGTAAATCTTTTAGTTTACGACGAAATCGATCGTGCTTTGCTTGGAATCTTGGATCATATCGAACTCCCACTCACTCACTTGCCACTCACGTCCATCTTTTGTGCTACTAAGTAAAAGTACTCGATGGGAAAGGCTTGAGTAGTTTGGCGGGAAACCGGGACGCAGCCTCCGGTATGTGGGATCCGTGCATGGTTTCGTACGGGCATCGCTTAACCCATCGATCGACATCGACGTACGCCTTTGCTTTGATCGACGGCTACACCGTTTCTTGGGGGAGAGGCCCAGACCAGATCGCCGTCTCCATCTGGCTGGCAGTGGGAGTGGGAAGAAAGAAAGAACCCACCGGCCACCGCGAAGTCATCAAAACGGCACGGTACGGCACGCTCCATCAATACACCATCGCCGTACCTGCTTCGTTACTTCTCCTGCCTTCCGGCACGCCGGCGATGGTTTCCACCGTACCTTTTCATCGGTCAATGCTTCTGGATTTGGTTATGGATGATGCTGATGATATCACGAGAGATGAAAAATATATATGCATGATTGAACTCGGCTTCAGATTGATTATAAAGACTATCCTCGTTCCCGTGCCCTTTGCTCGTGCGAGCCCAAGGCGCACAGCTAAGGTTTCCGTGCCTCTCGTCGGCACCGCCGGCGATCTCGCCTCTATCTCCCACTGGTGCAGCGACCCGGTGAGGGCTTGGACAGGAACTCGTCGGAGGCGAGGCCGCTGGCGGGGCGGTTGGGCTGCGTTGTGTCACGAGGGGAAGAGAACCAATGTTCATCGGGAGAGGATTTCAAATCCAACGGCCAAGACCAAATTGACTGAAACGAAGAAAGATCAAGAAACTGACGGATAAATTGGCCCTTAAACCACTGTCATTTTTGGGATACAACCTTTGACATTTATCTCACATCAAACAACAATGAGGTGGAAGGATTGTACATCGTGCAAGTAGCTTCCAAGCAAATTCAAACGTACTGATTTTTCAAAGTAACCAACCTAGAAATGTGTGAGCGCATTTGGTGGTTAAAATTTGTAGGCATAGGCGTGTTGTTTGTTACTACCGGAGAACCACTCGCCGGCAGCAGCACACTGCAAAACTTATTTGCTTTAGGTCATAATCGATCTCCCATTCACTGGCCACTGGCGTACATCTTTTCAAGTAAAAGTATTTTGCACTCGACCGGCATTTGGAGGGAGAAAAGCTTCAGTTCGGTAGTCTGGCGGGAAACCGTGGAATTAACTAGCTCACTGATGGATCAGTGGTTTATTTGGGACATGGTACTTGGCTCAACGCACACTCTGACGGTAGCATAGTCACCTCTCCATTAGGATGCCGACTGGCGACTGCACAGGAGAAGGAAGGACGCTGGATTTCCCCTCGTAAGTGTGCCACGTAAGCAATCCTGGGGCCCAAACGAGCTTCTAGCGAAAAACTGCCGGGATCGGCCGGGATTAGAAAGGATAGGGTGTCGATTTAAGGGATTTTGAGGTAAGGGTTTGATTCAGACTTTGAATACAAATTCAAGGTTTATTTCAGACTTTTCTCTGTAAGAAAATAGAAGTACTACTTAAGATAGACCAAATTCCATTCTGAACAACATGATCAATCTATCAGCCTTGCATATTGAATAGACATTACAAACGAAAATGAAATACGTAGCTTCTAAGAAAATGCCAGCGTGCATCCCTGTTAGAAAAATACATTCACTCAAAGGACGTGAGCAAGACCAAATCTCTTATCTTAATAGTGCCATGCTTGCTTCTTAACAATGTGAATTAGAAGTAAAACTTTGAGAATGCATGAACAATGGAAAGTTACAACACCATACATAGATACTCCATGGTTCAGAACATTAGCAGTATGTTCATGGCATCTTAATAAGCACCAGCTAATGAAATCAAATTTTTACCACAACCATCCAAAATCGCATGTCCTATTGGTATTACCGGTATGATAATAAACGAGAAGAGAACGAACGAAAGACATGATGTGAATCCAAGGGCAAGGCAAACCAGTAGTCTTCGACATTACACAACCCCTGCTGAGAATGGAGACTCCTTGTCTTCTTCTTGCATCTCATGGAACATAATTGGTGTAATATTCTCTTTGAGGCGGTATTGAGTAAGCAACATGCAATATTGACTATTTCCTATGTTCACCATAGCTAAGAAGTTGCCATCAATGTCGCAACGCATACCATGTTGTGAATTAAATCTGATCAGCAGCTCACGCTCGTTGAGCACAACCATATCATTGAACCATTGCACTGTTGAATGAAGTGGTGTTTTCTTTTTCTTTTTGTAAGAAGTTAAATAAAGTTTTCGTGATTTCTCCACTGTTGACACATCAATCCGGTATTTGAAAGCCCATATTTCGGCATCATAATCCGGCAACACCCAAACATCCATAACCGTGAAACAAGGAGTCGAGCTGCCCCAAAAAGCAAGCATCTCCTTCATTTTGAATAACCTCCTATTAGAGTACGGTCGGGCAGGACCGTGCATCCACCGGAATGACTCGACTTATGTGTCAAACACAATAATGTCTCTGTAATCTCCCGTAATTTGCTTGGTAGAATAAGGACACCAGTGTAGGCTACCATGGTGGTCTATTAGTGGTGGACAATGAGGCAAACACCCCAACCCATTCAATAAACATATGTTTCACATTATTTAATGGTGTAGTTGGTATTCTGACTTCAGTGTGCCTCGACTCGTTAGAGCCCACTGTGAGGACATATAAGCTGAATATATGTGCCCATGAATATGAAACCCGGAGCACCATGTATTCTCCAGTTGGATGGTTCCGGTAGAAACTGATTACATTGTTGTCGGCTTTCCCAACTTGTGGTTGAGGTAGGAGAGCATACGTACATGCGGATGAGTGGGTTGCGAATGTAGAATTGAGATCTCCGATAGATGATGAGGAAGCCATCACAGGAGTTTTGGATGCAATTCTTTGAATGTTGTTTGGCACCCGGAAGATGTGGCCAGATTTATTGACTGGAAGCGTTGGTGGTGGCATCATGGAGGACGACAAAACTGGCTGGCCGCCCTTGCCCATTGATGATGGGGAACGATTGTTGCGAGCAATGGTGTTCGAGCATAAATTCAGGCGTGGAGGTGGCATCACGCCAGGACGTGCTAACAATACGACAACGACCAACATCCTTGGGCGTTAACCGGGCAAGTATATTGTCGATGATCTCCCCAGGTAAGTCCTCGAGCACTGTCGCCCTCTTTTGTCCAGCATGGTACTCCGTTGAGTTCAGGTTCAACTAAACAAAGCAACAAGATTTATTGAATGGCTTGGGTGACTAGCTTATCTTAAATTAAGGAAGCAAGTAAAAAGAGTATGTGGAAGACGAGACCGGTTTACCTTAGAATATGGACATGCAGAGCAGCAGGTTCCAATGATGGCGACGAGCAGTGTCCGCAACACAAATGTGTTTTGTCACCTATAGCCATGAATACACCATCAATGTTAGATGGGGAGAAAAATGAAGAAGAATACACATAGAGACACACCGAGAGATACGGACATAGAGAGAGAGAGAGAGAGAGAGAGAGAACTAGTTTGCACGGTGAAGCTGCTTACCTGCGTCATGAAAGATAGCACTCCAACGTGCTCGCGTGGGATTAAAGTGATCGGCAGAAAAGATCTCAGTGTGAAGTGGAGTAGTACGTTGGCCGGCCCCGCTTGGAGAGGAGTTCATCCCTTAGCGGGTCTCAAATTGGATGCCATTGCCTAAGGTACGGAGGGGAGCGATCTCGATCTGGAATCAAGGAGGCAGGACACAACGAGCAGCAGTTGCCAACTGGTTTCCGAGCAGAGGCCAAGTATCATGGTGTGTTTAAATAGGATGTTTCAAGACTAAGCCAGTTTTTTAACAAAATAAGAGTAACCATTGATTTGGGTAAGTCTTAATCACTTGCCTTTTTTAGATAACTGCTACCTCTTGAGCACTGCGTTGGTTTTTCCCTTGAAAAGGAAAGGGTGATGCAGTAAAGTAGCATAAGTATTTCCCTCAGTTTTGAGAACCAAGGTATCAATCTAGTAGGAGACCACGCTCAAGTCCCTCGCACCTACACAAACAAATAAGAACCTCGCAACCAACGCGAAAAAGGGGTTGTCAATCCCTTCAAGGTCACTTACGAGAGTGAGATCTGATAGAAATGATAAGATAATATTTTTGGCATTTTTATGATAAAGAGAAATAAAGATGCAAAGTAAAATAAAAGGCAATAGAAATAGCTAAGTGTTGGAAGATTAATATGATGGAAAATAGACCCGGGGGCCATAGGTTTCACTAGTGGCTTCTCTCAAGAGCATAAGTATTACGGTGGGTGAACAAATTACTGTCGAGCAATTGATAGAATTGAGCACAGTTATGAGAATATCTAGGTATGATCATGTATATAGGCATCACGTCTGTGACAAGTAGACCGACTCCTGCATGCATCTACTACTATTACTCCACACATCGACCGCTATCCAGCATGCATCTAGAGTATTAAGTTCATAAGAACGGAGTAACGCTTTAAGCAAGATGACATGATGTAGAGGGATAAACTCATGCAATATGATATAAACCCCATCTTGTTATCCTCGGTGGCAACAATACAATACGTGCCTTGCTGCCCCTGCTGTCACTGGGAAATGACACCGCAAGATTGAACCCAAAGCTAAGCACTTCTCCATTGCAAGAAAGATCAATCTAGTAGGCCAAACCAAACTGATAATTCGAAGAGACTTGCAAAGATAACCAATCATACATAAAAGAATTCAGAGAAGATTCAAATATTGTTCATACATAAACTTGATCATAAACCCACAATTCATCGGTCCCGACAAACACATCGCAAAAGAAGATTACATCGAATAGATCTCCACGAGAATCATGGAGAGCTTTGTATTGAGATCCAAAGAGAGAGAAGAAGCCATCTAGCTAATAACTATGGACCCGAAGGTCTGAGGTAAACTACTCACACATCATCGGAGAGGCTATGGTGTTGATGTAGAAGCCCTCCGTGATCAATGCCCCCTCCGGCAGGACGCCGGAAAAGGCCCCGAGATGGGATCTCACGGGTACAGAAGGTTGCGGCGGTGGAATTAGGTTTTCGTGGATGATTCTGTTGGTTTGGGGGTACGTAGGTATATATAGGAGGAAGAAGTACGTCGGTGGAGCAACGTGGGCCCCACGAGGGTGGAGGGCGCGCCCAGGGGGTAGGCGCGCCCCCTGCCTCATGCTCTCCTCTTTGCTTTCTTGACGTGGACTCCAAGTCCTCTGGATCACGTTTTTTCCGAAAATCACGTTCCCGAAGGTTTCATTCCGTTTGGACTCCGTTTGATATATTTTTTCTGCGAAACATTGAAATAGGCAAAAAACAGCAATTTGGGCTGGGCCTCCGGTTAATAGGTTAGTCCCAAAAATAATATAAAAGTGTATAATAAAGCCCATTAAACATCCAAAACAGAATATAATATAGCATGGAACAATCAAAAATTATAGATACGTTGGAGACGTATCAATAACCGTCATCACTTGCCTGAAAATTAAATAATTTAATATTATCCATTATTTCTTCTTGGCATTGGCTCCTCTTTCTTCTTACCTTTTTGATCGCACCTCGCGTTTCCTTCCAAATCCATTGATCATTCGACTGACTCGCTACCCCACGGCTTCGTCGGCTCGGCCTGCCCCAACCATGACCATAAAATGTCGAGGCTTAGCCACTCCATCATTGTTGGGGATATTACCACTGGGTGTAAACCGGCCAGGAGAGGCCGGGTTAACCCCATAAGTAATTCATCTGTATCTGAAGCCCATGAAGACAGACGGTGACGCCTCATGAAGGCCCAAGGCCAAAGCCGGTTTAAGGCCTGTAGACACAAACCGGCATTGATATGTAAACTTGTGTTGTAAGATAGAGGTAGCAGAGACCGAGCCGGACACGATTATGAGCCGGCCTCGGGATTCTGTAAACCGGCGGGCGTCAACCCATGTATATAAGGGGACGACTCAGCGGCGGTTCAGGGACAACAGACAACAACTCGAGACTCAGGCAAAGCGTATTTGCTCCCTGGTCATCGAAACCCCATCAATTCCATCACAACTAGACGTAGGCTTTTACCTTCATCGTAAGGGGCCGAACTAGTATAAAACTCTCTTGCGTCCCTTGTCCGCTTTAACCCCTTTAAGCTAACCCGTAGCGATGGCTCCACGACTAAGTCCTTTCTCTAGGACATCTGTCGTGACAAAACCACGACAGTTGGCGCCCACCGTGGGGCTATCGCACGATGGTTTCAAGTTCTTGGAGGGCAACTTCGAAGGACTCAAGGGTTACGCTGTGGGCCGGATGACCAAGAGTCGTCGCGGCAAGCTCTACATCGACGATGCAGGCTGGGGCCCCGAGGCCGGCTCAATCGAGTACGGGTACCGGGTCCCCTTTGGTGGCATACACGTTTTCATTGGCAAGATCGGCGAACTGGGCCCTGAGCCGGACATCTGCACCGACCTCGTCGAAACAGCTCAGCGTGCGAGATCTGCCTGGGTCAAGCCTGTCATGAAGCGTGCCTTCGTGGGAGTTATCCATGGAGGGGAATCTGAGGATAGATCGGAATCTGGTGGTGAGACCGTCGTTTATTCCGGCGATGAGTCATCGACCGGAGAGACCGAGTCGTTATATCAGTTACAAGATGGCCGGATTGGGGGTTGTTCCGATGGCGACAGTATTCCGGACCCCTTTGACCTGCCAAACCGGGTTGCGATCTTCATGGCCGGCACGCAACCGCGCTCCACTCTTCGACCGCAGCGGCGATGATTTCCGGATCAGCAGCGGTGGCAGCGGCCGGGGCAGGAGGCCCTGTGCGACCGCCAGCTCAGGTTCTATCTGATTTGTTTGACGCGTTGGCAACGCTGATGGCGGAGGTTAACCCGACGGATCAGGATGCACACAATACGAAAATCGCGAAAGTGAAAGATCAGATCACCCAGGCCAAAGCCGACTTAGCAGCTGAGGATACTAGGATAGCCGCGGAGCGGGCCGCTTTGGATGCACAAGCTTACCAGATTATGCTGGATCAGAGTGCGTCGAACGAAGTCCTGAAGAGGAGGCACCGATCTCGCCCGCCGCCGGTTTATGACGCTAGAAATCTCTTTAACACCCCAGGAGCAGGGACCAGTAATCCGCCGGTGGTAAACCGGGCGGAAGCACCTGGAGCAGGGGCACCGGTGCAGCCACGTTTGGTGGATCCGCCTCGTCAGAACAACATTGTGGCACCGCATGTCCCCACGCCACCGGGTCACTATTCTAACCCGATGGACAACATTGTCGCTGCCGCTTCACGGCTGGCGGCCATCCCGATCGAAGGCGATTCTCCAGCGGCAATCGAGACGCGTTGGGTTAAGGAGCTTCTTCAGACAGCCTTGATTCAACAGGAGGCGTATGGATGAACCGGCAGTGTCAAGCAATGCGCGGAACCGTGATCCGCCCCGTGGCAATAACCCGGCGGGTCGTGCTGGTGATGCTCAGGAGGTGGTGGACCGGGCTCGGGCACGCAGAGAGGCCGAGTTAGCGGCGCAGCATGAAGCCCGTCAGCTTACTCCGGTTCGTCCAACCACATCGGTGGAGCCAGGAGTTACCTCTAGTTCTTTGGGAGTGCCATGTCTTGTCCCAACGTTACGCAATGTGCGCCTGCCCAAGGATTTCAAGGGCCCGCGTAAGGTGCCGAATTACACCGCCGATTTATCCCCGGAAACATGGGTCGAAAGCTGTGAGATGGCCATGGAGATGCTGGACGTGGATGATGCGGCATGTGCGAAGTACTTCACCATGATGCTAGAAGGGACGGCCCGCACTTGGCTAAAGAGCTTACCGGCTAATTCTATCAAGTCATGGGCCGAGTTGAGAGCCCGGTTTATTCAGAACTTCAAGGATACATGCAAGCAGCCCATGTCGATTGTGGACTTAGCTGCCTGTGTCCAGGAGGAAGGAGAGTCAACAACCCATTGGGTGCGCCGGGTTTCGGAGATTTTGCATTCATCAGACCGCATCAACGCCGACGCCGCAGTTTTAACATTGGAAGGCAATTGCCGGTTTGAACCCCTGAAGTTGAAGTTGGGACGGCTCAAACATCATTGTAATGACATGGGAACCCTCATGGCTGCACTGGTGAAGTATGCCGACTCTGATAGTACCAAGGATCCCGAGTCTGACGATGATAAGACAGGGAAGGGAAAGAAGAGCGGCAATGCCAAGGGGCAGCACCACAACCCGGCGGGCCATGGAAATGGCGGCAAGCGTAAAGCGGACCATGGTTTAGACTTCGTGGCTAACACTAATAAATAGGACAAGGGCCAGCGGCGTAAGGGTAAACCGCCTCAGCGCGGTGGAAGGCCAAGTCCTAATCCGGACCGTTTGTCTTATCTGTTGAATCAGCCCTATCCAAAGCATGGGACAAAGGAGGAACCGTCCACGCACCTCTGGAAAGATTGTTACATCATGCAAGAGTTCAAAAATTCTGATTCTTTCTGGTATGATCATGGACCAGGAGGCGGTTCGGGCCCCGGGTCTCATGGGCCGGGTTATGATGGAGGAAATTCCGGTTCAGGCTTCCACGGTAACCAGGGTGGACATAACAATCAAGGTAATCAGGGTAACCAAGGCGGCTATAATCATCAGGACAATCAACAGCAGCAGTAGCAGTCGGGTTACCAGAGCAACCGGAAGCAGTTGAATAGCGGACAGTATCATGTCTTCACCACTAGCTTGGACAAGCGTGATCAGAAGCTTCATAAAAGGGCGGTGAATGCCGTTGAACCGGCGGTGCCCTGTTATTTGCGCTGGTCCGAGCAGCCAATTGTGTGGAGTAGAGAAGATCATCCGCCCCGGGTTGACAATCCGGGTCATCTGGCTCTGGTGGTGGCACCTCAGGTGGGAGGTTATAACTTCACTAAGGTACTCATGGATGGAGGGAGTAGTATCAATATCCTTTATTATGAAACTTTCCGTCGCATGGGGTTAATAGATAAAAATCTTAAACCGTCCAATACGGTGTTCCATGGTGTGGTGCCTGGTAAGTCGGCATATCCTGTTGGTACGATAGCTCTGGAGGTGGCTTTTAGAGATGAGTATGATTCAAGATCAGAGACCTTGACCTTTGAAGTAGTGAAAATCAGAAGCCCGTATCATGCCCTATTTGGACGGCCAGCTTATGCTAAGTTTATGGCACAGCCTTGTTATGTCTATCTGCAGCTCAAGATGTCGGGTCACAAGGGAACTATAACCGTGCACGGGAGCCGCAAGATTGCTCTGGAGTGTGAAGAAGGTGATGCGGCTTATGCTGAGTCGGTTTGTGCAACAGAAGAGTTGAAGTTTTACAAGGACAATGTTGATCCGGCAGATATGACTTCGTTGAAGAAACCAACTACAGAGCATGATCCGGCCCTGAAGTTTAAATCGGCTGATGAGACTAAGCTTGTTGACTTCGTGCCTGGCGATTCATCCAAGCAGTTCAACATCAGCGCTAACTTGGATCCGAAATAGGAAAGCGCGCTCATCGAGTTCATCCGTGAGAATCGGGACATCTTTGCATGGAAGCCTTCTGACATGCCAGGTGTACCGAGAGAACTCGCTGAGCACACTCTCAATGTTGATCCCAAGTATAAACCGGTCAAGCAGTTTCTCCGCCGGTTCAATGAAGAAAGACGCAAAGCTATTGGAGAAGAAGTAGCCAGGCTCTTGGCGGCTGGATTTATTGTTGAAGTATTCCATCCTGAGTGGTTGGCTAATCCGGTGCTGGTCCTCAAGAAGAATGGCACTTGGCGTATGTGTGTGGACTACACAGATCTCAACAAAGCTTGTCCAGCAGATCCTTTTGCCCTTCCCCGTATTGATCAAATTATTGGTGCTACGGCGGGTTGTGAGCGTTTAAGTTTTTTGGATGCATATTCTGGTTATCATCAGATCAAAATGGCAGTTAAGGACCAGGAGAAGACAGCCTTCATAACTCCCTTTGGAGCCTTCTGCTATGTGTCCATGCCCTTTGGGATCAAGAGTGCCCAGGCGACTTATCAAAGGTGTGTACAGAATTGTCTGCACAAACAGATCGGCCGCAATGTTCATGCCTATGTGGATGATATTGTGGTAAAATCAAGGAAGAAGGAGACATTGATTGATGACTTGAAGGAAACCTTTGATAACCTGCAGGTTTATAAAATGATGCTTAATCCGGCCAAGTGTGTCTTTGGTGTACCTGCAGGCAAGCTCTTGGGCTTTTTGGTGTCTAACACGGGCATTGAAGCTAATCCAGAAAAAATCAAAGCCATCACCTCCTTGGCTAAACCGAAGTGTATCCATGATGTTCAGCGCCTGGCAGGCCGGATTGCCGCATTGAGCCGGTTTGTCAGTCGCCTTGGCGAGAAGGCCATCCCTTTATATCAGATTCTGAAAAAAACGGATAACTTCGTCTGGAGTGACGCTGCTAATGAAGCATTTGAGGACTTAAAGCGGCAGCTGGCTAACCCGCCGATTCTCGCTGCTCCAGTGGACAAAGAACCATTGTTGCTATATGTGGCAGCTAATGCTCGGGCTGTTAGTGTGGCTATTGTGGTGGAGCGCAAGGAGGCAGGAAAGGAATATCCGGTTCAGCGGTCGGTTTACTATATCAGTGAGGTACTTATTGAGTCTAAGCAGAGGTGCCCGCATTGGCAAAAATTGGTATATGGGGTTTTCATGGCAAGCCGGAAGCTTAAGCAGTATTTCCAAGGTCACCCCATCACGGTGGTCAGCTCTGCTCCTTTGGGGGATATAATCCAGAACAGGGAAGCAACTGGTCGGATTGCTAAGTGGGCTATCGAGCTCGGGCCTCACGGGTTGAAATACATACCCCGAACGGCGATCAAATCTCAGGCACTTGTGGATTTCCTCAATGATTGGACAGAATTACAAGCGCTAGAGGAGAAGCCGCATCACACTTATTGGACTATTCATTTTGATGGGTCCAGGCAATTGGAGGGCTCGGGGGCTGGAGTCGTATTAACTTCCCCACGAGGTGATAAGTTTTGTTATGTTCTCCGTTTAATGTTCCCTTGCACTAACAATGCAGCTGAATATGAGGCTTTACTCCATGGTCTTCGGATGGCTAAGGAGATGAACCTAAGCCGAGTTAAGTGCTTCGGTGAGTCGGATCTGGTGGCTCAACAAGTGTCCGACACTTGGGATTCCAAGGACCCACTAATGGCAGCATATCGTCATGAGGTGGATATTGTTGCAGGTCACTTTAAAGGTTATCAGGTGGATCACGTGGACCGGCGGAAGAATGAAGCGGCGGACGCTTTAAGCCGCCTGGGTTCCCAACGTAAACCGGCTCCACCTAATGTCTTCCTGGATGTTTTGCATAATCCGTCCGTCAAGCTCCCTGGTGAAGAGGATTTGGCTGTTCCTGATCCGGAGGCCTAGTTGGTGGCGGCTCTTCATGTTATCCCGGATTGGACGGTTCCATATCTGGCGTATATAAACCGGGGCGAGTTACCAGAGGATGAAACTTTGGCCAGGAAGATAACCCGGCAGCCCAAGTCCATGACTATTATCAATGGAGAGTTGCATCATTGCAGTGTAACAGGGGCGTTTCAACGCTGTGTGTCTCCTGAGGAAGGCCGTGAAATTTTGCGAGAGATCCATGAAGGAGATTGTGGTCACCACGCCGGTTCAAAATCTTTGGTGGCCAAGGCGTTTCGTCACGGTTTCTATTGGTTGACAGCTCATGCTGATGCCGAGGACTTGGTCAAAAGATGTGATGGCTGTCAGAAATTCTCAAGGCGCGCTCATGTACCGGCTCAAGAATTGAGGATGATTCCAATCACCTGGCCGTTTGCAACTTGGGGGCTAGATATGGTTGGGCCTTTTAAGAGGTCCAAGGACAAGAAGACCCACCTTTTGGTGGCGGTTGATAAGTTCACAAAGTGGGTGGAGGCAGAGCCAGTTAGTAAGTGTGACGAGCCACGGCGGTTCAATTCATCAAAAAGGTGATCTTCCGGTTTGGCTTTCCACACAGCATTATAACAGACAATGGTACCAATCTGTCAAAGGGTGCCATGAAGGAGTTCTGTCAACGTGAGCACATCCGGCTTGACGTGTCATCAGTGGCTCATCCCAGTCCAATGGTCAAGCGGAGAGGGCCAATCAAGAGATCTTGAGAGGCATCAAACCCCGGCTTATGGTTCCTTTGCAACGGACGCCGGGTTGTTGGGTTGAGGAGCTACCTTCAGTGTTATGGAGCATCAATACCACACCCAACAGATCGACAGGATATACACCGTTCTTCATGGTTTATGGAGCGGAAGCGGTTCTTCCTAGTGACATCCGTCATGACTCACCTCGTGTAGCGGCATACGTTGAAGCTGACAACGAGAAGGCACGGCAGGAAGCTCTTGACCTGTTAGATGAGGAGTGTGACATGGCGGCAGCCCGTTCGGCGATTTATCAGCAAGATCTGCGTCGTTATCATAGCCGCCGGGTTAGAACCAAAACCTTTCAAGAAGCAGATTTGGTGCTTCGACTCATCCAGGATCAGACGGATATGCACAAGCTATCCCCCCCCTTGGGAAGGACCTTTTGTGGTCAGCAAGAATCTGCACAACGGGTCATACTACCTAATCGATGTTCGAGAGCGCAAAGACTCACGTAAATCGGAGGAGGAGACCAACCGGCCGTGGAATATTGCTCATCTTTGGCCCTACTATACTTGAACTACAGGCTCTGCTTATGTACATATTATGACATTGTATATATTATGATCAATATAATAAACCGGAACCTCAGCTAAAGCGGGGTATCTGTTGTTTTCTTACATCATGTGTGGTTACATGGAGCTTACAAAGCGGCGTCCGGTTTACCCCTTGATTTAGCTTCTCAAAGCTTGATATTAGATCACTTGGGGGCTTGGTCGAACCCGAACCATAGCTACACCTCTTGATCGGCGCAATGCCACAGCATCACTTGGGGGCTTGGTCGAACCCGAACCATAGCTACACCTCTTGATCGGTGTAATGCCACAGCATCACTTGGGGGCTTGGTCGAACCCGAACCATAGCTACACCTCTTGATCGGCGTAATGACACAGCATCACTTGGGGGCTTGGTCGAACCCGAACCATAGCTACACCTCTTGATCGGCGTAATGCCACAGCATCACTTGGGGGCTTGCGTATCTGAACCATAGCTACACCTCTTGATCGGGTAATGCCACAGCATCACTTGGGGGCTTGGTCGAACCCGAACCATAGCTATACCTCTTGATCAAATTTGGGGCCTGGCAGCCCGTGAAAAGCCTCGACTACAACGGTTTTTATTTGCCTTTTGCTGAGTTTTCTTTGTTTTCATAAGATTTGTGACGTTTTCAAACCGGTGTTTATCAACCCGGATAGACTGTCAACTACAAGTTGTCAGTACATGATCAAGTTATAATCTGGAGACTATCAGCCCGGTCTGGTTTTGACTCATAGTCACCAGTATGGAGTAAACCGATGTTTATCACAACCCGGAACGGTTTTATTGTAAACCGGCATCATATAACAAGAGTTACTTTTACTTCGGATTAGGGTTATTACCCTCATTACAAGGTTGGTCAGCCAACACTATGCCTAAAGGTAACAGGTATCAGGTATTTCCATATTTGGTTATCTTTTACAACCTTGGTTATAAATCTTGGTCATATATATATTTGGGTGTCATGACCCGCCCGGTGGTAAACCACCAGGGCGCTTTTAACTTCTTATCTGCAGGAACAGCTTGAATAAATAGCTATGGATTATGAACATCATATCTTAAGCATGGCGGATTAACATGCATCAGTCGCAGATAAATATGCACGAAGGCATAATAGACTAAGTGTTTTAACTAGCCTATTACAAGGCGTTTCAGTGCCCAAAGGGATAATTATTTCTCAATAAGCATTGCAGCAAGTGGAAGACTAAACCGGCCCCTGGATTATGATTGCTTATCAGCTTGACCTGACGGCTGCAGATCATCTTGCACCGGTTCATCTTCTTCGTCTCTACCCAGCGGCTAGAAGTCAACAGTTGTCCAGTCGATTCCAGTTAAAGCTTGGAACACAGCTTCGTCGCTTATAAGGGTTGACGGTTCAATATCCGGGGCATAAGTGTGCTTACGGATTGGAGGGATCAGATTTTGCGCTTCTGGAACTGGCGCCGCAACCCGTTTGTTCTTATCATCATAACTTGCCTGATAGTGTGAGAGATCAACTTCTTCAGCCAATTGACAAGCCAGTGGACGTACTTCCCGGTTTATGGCGCAGAGATCCTCCTGGCCAAATTCTGATCCGTCTTCTTTTAAGCTTGGGAAGCCTTTAGCCACGTCCACCGGATCAAGATCAGGCACCCACACCTTTGCCCGGGTTAGAGCGGTCAGAGCGCCAGCCCTTGCAGCAGACCTCTTTAGCTCTTCTACCCGGGCAGGCAGCATAGATAGCCTGTCTAAGGTATCCTTGATTAACGTCGGGGGCGGCTTATTGTGAGAAGCGGTGTAGATAATTCGTTGAGCGCCGGTATACAGTTGTTCTATCAGCGTGTAGGCAGCCTTCAGCTTCTTCTGAACATCAGAGCCCAGATGACTAATGCGAGTTCCTGCATCATTGCAAACATCAGTAAACCCGCAACGCATGGGAAGATATGTTTAAAGTATTAAGGAAAAGATGCTTACCAAACACAGCAGCGGTCACCGCATGCACTTGCCGCTTTACACCAGTCAGCTCGTCTACCACCGGTTTGAGAGCTGCTTCTGCGTCTTCAGCTCTTTTCCGCAAAGCGGATTTCTCTGTGTTGCAATCCGCCCGCTCCTTGGCAAAGCTCTCCTTTAGCTTTTCCATAGCGGCTAAAGCGCTCGTCAGCTCATCTTTTGCTTTTGAAGTTTCGGCCTGTTGGGACTTGATGTTCTCTTGCAGATCAGCGGTTTGGCTTTCCTTCTTGCTCAGTTCAGCCTATAAAGAGATAGATACACAATGAGTTGACAGTACATATTTGAAGTACCAAGCACAATACAAGTATTAATCTTGGCACTTGGGGGCTAATGTGTGTTTGCTCAAAAACTGTTGGTATGGGAATTCTTCTACAGTCCCGGTTCATCTTTATAAAGTTAACCCGGCCCTTGGGGGCTATACCGGTGAAAGAGCAGTATGGAAAATTTTTAAGGAACTGGTTCATCTTAAAAAGGTAATCCGGTCCCTGGAGGCTAAATATGCAAAGTTAAGTTATCACAAAAGTCCCGGTTTAGATTGGTATCATAAACCGTCACTTGGGGGCTGCTAGGAGTTGATAAACTGCAATTGGACAAAAGAGAAAAATAGTAGTTACCTCATATCGCTCCTTCATCAAGTTTACCAAACTAGCTTCATAGTCACGACTGGTATACAGACGGTTCAAGAAGCCAGAGTGAATGTCTTGAGCATTGAGATTGGCGTAGCTTGATAAATCGGCATTCCATTTGCCTTTGCCGATAGCAGAGAGCTCGTCCTTGGCAGTATGCTTTGACAAAGCGACAGGGTTGCCAGGAGTGGTGTGGCCAGTGCCAGTAATCATAACGTCATCATCTTGATCAGCAGCAGGCTTCGCTGGAGTTGGCGGTTTGTCAGTATCCTTAACCGGACTCGCCGGTTTGTCATCAGTTTGGACAGGGCTGGTTGGCCGGTCTGCATGGCTTGTAATGTCAACTTGCACTTGTTCAGCAAGGAAGTCATGGTCTTGAGGCGGCGGATCGTTAAGCATGTAGTCAGCATCGGTTTCTTCCGGATTTGGAGTTGTCTCCGATTCAGCAGCTACATTATCATCAGCCGGTTTGCTTAACCGAGCCTTCTTGCTGGGTCTTGGCTTGGCGCTGAGAAAAGATAAGACATGAGGATCAGTACAGTATGTAAAGATAACACATCAGGAATAAAGACACGTGCATAGCTCACCCAGGAACTGTTTTGAGAGGTGGAAGCTGCGTGGCCGATGACTCGCCAGAGGATGAGTGAGAAGTACCCTGATAATTTGAATCAGACGGGTTAAGAGGCTGGCGGAAACAACCTGCTTTTGGGCATGAAGTATCAATGGGATAAGAGACCTCTGATTGGCGTTTCCGAACCGGACTATGCGGTAAACCGGCGGAGGTAACTACCTGGCCATTGTGCCGGGTTGTACGGCGAGCTTCGTGCTGCCGTGTCTTCAAAAGAAAGTTTGGGTCCAAGTAAGCAAGAGGGTGATAAAATTTTACTTTCCGGTTTGCTTGACGGATTTTTGATGTTGGCAGAGGATCTGAATCGGAGGAAAGAATAGTTACCTCTACGTCCTCAGCATGACTGCCTTCAGCGTCGTCCTGATAATAATCATTGTCAATGAGATGTACGAAAAATGAACCAAGAGACTCAAGTTCTACCTCTGGTTCCGGGTTACCCACATCATCATCAGCTGGTGGATCGGAGGATGCAGTGGTCCTTCTCTTGGCAGGTTTTTTAACAACCTTGGTCTTTGGACGAACCGGCTTGACCGGTTTATCTTGCGGCTTTGCCGGTTTGTCTTGGGATGGTTTCTTGTTCCAGAACGGATCATCACCCTGTCAGAAAATAATCACACTTTCAGAGAATATTTGGACAGAAGCAACTTTAGATAAAAAGATTATATGATTCTTACAGCTGGGGGTTTGTTGGAGGTGCAGAAAGGGAGTAGTCCGGTTTGGGCACAGACAGCCTCCGGTTCGTTCAGTATCTTCTTTACAGCTTCAGTGACTTCTGCATCTGTAAGCTGAATGTCAATGTGCCGTTGAGCATCCTTCAAACTCTCCGTGTACTCACACATCAAACCGGGGCGCCGGCTTAAGGGCAGAATACTCCAGCTTATCCAGCAACGAGCAAGATCAACTCCTGTTAAACCGTTCGCCATGAAGGCTCTAAGCTTTGATAATTGGGGAGCATAGTTGGCCCTTCCTCTTGCTGTCAACCTCTGAGGAAAAGGATGTGTGTTGCTAAGACGTTCAGGGCGGTAACCCGGCAAAGGATTTTCATCAGATGGAGATGTATCAATGCAGTAAAACCAAGTCTGGTTCCACTCTTTGGGGTGAGGGAAGGTGACTTCCTTCCTTTTCTGAACCGCCATTCCGCCCAGCTCCGTATTGGGTCCGTCTAAGAACTCTGTGCGACAGTTTAAGTGAAAGAAATCCCTAAACAGTTCGACTAAAGGTTCCTCTTGCAGATAAACCTCACAAAAGACTTGGAAGTGGCAGATGTTGGTCACAGAATTGGGACCGATGTCTTGAGGGCGCAGCTGAAAATTGGCCAGTACATCCCGGAAATTTTTTGAACCGGGAGGGCTAAAACCTCGTCCGAGATGATCAACAAACACGACTACCTCTCCGTCCTTGGGTGTAGGAGGATTTTTCGGGCCAGGGACCCTCCAGTGGATGACATCTTTCTTGGCTAAAGCGCCCGTTTTAACAAGATTGTTTAATTGTTCCTCGGTTACTCGAGAAGGAGCCCAATTGCATTCATACACTTGCTTGGCCATGAAAATGGAAGTCTGAAACATGATTATTGCCGGTTTAAGATTTACAGTGGACAACTATACAACAGTATAAGGATACACGCATATTGATAAACCGGAATTGGTTATTCGTAAATCGGAGTCTGACAATGGAAACAATACAATGATGAAAGCATTGGCGGTTCAACAGGGGACTAATGGTATCTACTGGGTCATCATTTTGTATGTGAAGTTAAACCACCCAATCTGGTATTAAAGATGTATAAGTGAAGGGAAAAACAGGTTTCACAAGTTGGCATCGTAATTTTGGATCTACCGCATGTCAGCAAATGAAAATATATTCAGACCTAAATATTGGTACCGAAGCAGTTGATGAAGGTTCAGATGGGATTTTCTACTTAAACGAGATGAGTTGGATGTCAAAAAGGTGCTAAAACTACTACCGCGCGAGATCTATGTGGTTTTTGGGTCTAATCCATGGATATAAGTAAGGATAAAGAAGGGCGGCGAAGAGCACTGACGAACGACAGAAACCCTAAGTGCAGATCTATGGTAAGAGAAAGGGGAGACTTACGGAGGCTGTCGAGCGGCGGCGGCGCGCGGAGGAGCTTTGGTACGTTCAGGTCGATGCAGCGGCCAAGGTTGGTGCAGCAGTCGAAGGTTGACGGCGGCGGCTGAGTTCGAAGGCTCGGGCGTCGCGAGGATGACGATGACGCGAAGAGGCACGAGGGGGAAAATGGAAAGACCCCCTGGCCCTATTTATAAGGAAGATAACCGACAGGCACGAAAATCGAGGAGCCGAATTTTTGGATACGAGGCGGAGCTGTCGCCTCGATTATCGGAGGCTCGTTAATGACAGGTGACGTCACGGCGGTTTACCATGATACTAGAAGATGATGTCACGGCGGTTTACAAGATTGAATGAAGATGTTGAAGAAGAAATTTTCTGAAGTATTGAGGATTGACACGAACCAGTTCAAATCAATCTGGGGCCTAATGTTTGGGATATTACCACTGGCTGTAAACCGGCCAGGAGAGGCCGGGTTAACCCCATAAGTAGTTCATCTGTATCTGAAGCCCATGAAGACAGACGGTGACGCCTCATGAAGGCCCAGGGCCCAAAGCCGGTTTAAGGCCTGTAGACACAAACCGGCATTGATATGTAAACTTGTGTTGTAAGATAGAGGTAGCAGAGACCGAGCCGGACACGATTATGAGCCGGCCTCGGGATTCTGTAAACCGGCGGGCGTCAACCCATGTATATAAGGGGACGACCCGGCGGCGGTTCAGGGACAACAGACAACAACTCGAGACTCAGGCAAAGCGTATTCGCTCCCTGGTCATCGAAACCCCATCAATTCCATCACAACTAGACGTAGGCTTTTACCTTCATCGTAAGGGGCCGAACTAGTATAAAACTCTCTTGCGTCCCTTGTCCGCTTTAACCCCTTTAAGCTAACCCGTAGCGATGGCTCCACGACTAAGTCCTTTCTCTAGGACATCTGCCGTGACAAAACCACGACAACCATCCCTCTATCCCCGAAGGGCAAATGCCAAATAAAATATTAGAATATGAAATTGCGATAGATTGTATAAATTAAAGTACGTTTAGCCAATACAAGGGAATGATCATTCTGTTGGGTTGGCCCGAGTACATATTTTTGCTAGAGTGGTTTCCATATTTGAGTGTATGTGCTTTAGTAGTGGCCATTGGATATGTCGGTTGTATCTAACTGATCATTATTAATTCTGTATGTACCCCCTTGATTCCGGCCCTGCCTAGTTGGTCATTGGTGACGGGCATTTCTCATGTGGTCAAATATTGATGAAAAAGTAATTACCGACGGGCCTAAATCCTTGCCCGTCAGGGATGTTATTGTTACCGATAGTGGTCTCATGCGAAATCACTAATTAAGGTACCCTTTGAAATGGTCACCCCCACCTTTCAGGTTAGGACAAGTGGCACACATCATGTGCGCCACTTGTCATAAACCGGGAGTTTTCCTTTTCTTTGTAGATTTGTTTATTTAAAACGCTTTACCTTTTAAACTGTGTGTCCAAATCATGAACCGTTTTCACTGTTGGATTTCTCGCGTCATGATCTTCGAAACTATATCTCATGTTAATAGGTTTTGCTAAACTTTTTTCCCTCAAAAGAGGAAAAACTGGAAGAAGAAGAAGAAGAAGAAGAAGAAAACGAGCCGAAAGCATGATTTTCCCCACTTTTTTCTATCATGCCTCCACGTGAAGCAAGTCTGTACCTCTCATGGAAGACAAAAAACACATTTTCTCCTTTCCGTGAGGCACGGCTTTGCCTCTCGCTGAAGTAAACCCATAACTTCACCAGAAACAAATATGTGTCTCTCGTGAAATAAAAAAATGTGTTTTATCTTTTCAAGAGGCACAGTTCGCGTAAAGCAAAACTCTGCCTTCATGAGAATCTAATTTGTGCCTCTCGCGGAAGAAAACGATACTTTTTTCTCTTTATGAGAGGCACAGTTGTGCCTCTCGCGAAGCAAACTCATGCCTCCACAAGTAGTAAACATGTGCCTCTCATGAAAGAAAAAATGAATATTTTTTCTTTTTCTAGTAGCAGATTTTTTTTGTCCAAAACCTAGAGAAAACTGAAGAGTCAAAAAACAAGAAAACATCGAAAATTGGTGCACTCTCAGCCTACCAAAAGTGACCCTTGAGGGGTTCCCGCAAGGAGTACCCCTCAATTAGTTGCTCTTCGGTCTCATGCTACTAAGTCTGTTTTTTTCCTAATCAGTGTTATAGCTGATACTAGTAATGGGCTTATATTTTAGCATTTCTACGGTAAAAAAATGGCCGAAACAACCCAAATTACTCACGCCACACCCCTAGTGCTATATAAAACATCCACATCCTAACCGTTCCCCATCCACTTCGCGCCTGACCCTACCAGTAATGATCCCTAAACGCGCTGCTCCGCTTTCTCTAAGCCATCCACAACCCCCTTGATCCCACTCATCTTAGCACCATACCCTCATTGACAATCAGGCGACAACATTGATAGCCTCTTAGCACTATTTCCACTATCCACACAAATATGTTTTTCTTCGTTTTTTTCTTCTGTCTTTCATTTTTCGTTTTTGTTTTCTTTTGCTTTTTGTTTAGCTTTTATATTTCTTCTCATGTTTTCTTTGGTTTTCGTTTTTTCGTCGTTATACTGCGTTTTTTGATTTTTCTTTCATTTTTCTTTGGTTCCTCTTTGTTTCTTTTATGGGTTTTATTGGTTGTTATTTTCTTTCTCATTTACCTGTCCTTTTTCTTCGTTTTTTGTTTCCTTATTGGTTTTCAACGGTTTTTTGTTTTTTCCATTTCTTTATTGTTTTCACAGTTTTTCATTCTTTTTGCACTTGTTTCTTTAGTTTTTTTGTTTTCTGGCTTCTTTTCGGTTTTCATCGTTTTATTGTTTTTCTTTATTTCTTTTTTTCATTCTACATTTTTCGTATATGTCAATAACAATTTTCTATTACATGTTTAACATTTTTTAAATGCTAGCTTAACATTCTTTGAATATACGGTTAATATTATTTATATATAAATTTAAAAAATTCAAATGCTTGATTAACATTTCTGTAATATAAGATTAATATTTTTTAAATACATGGTCAAAAAATATTCTATATATGCTCGATTAACATTTTTCAAATACAAGATTATCATTTTTTCATACATGGTCAGCATTTTTTCTATGCACATTTAACATATTTCAAATGCTTGATTAACATTTTTTTCAAATGTAATATTAATATTTTTATAATACATGGTCAACTATTTTTCTATATACATTTAACACTTTTCGAATGCTTTTTTAACATTTTAAAAATACAAATTTAACATTTTTATAATACAATAAAGGTTTAACTTTTTTCTATACAGATTTAATATTTTTCGAATGCTTGATTAATTTTTTGATATACTTGTTTAATTTTTTTTCAAATGCTTGATCTAGATTTTTTAAATACATTATCAATATTTTTCATAAACATTGTATATTTTTTGTATGCATTTTTCGTATACATGAGAAACATTTTCTCTATACATATTTAAAAAAATTCAAATGCTTGGTAAATTTTTTCCAAATGCTTGTGTAAAGTGATTTTAGGTAAGGGAAAATAAAAACTGAAAGAAAAATAGAAATAAAAGACATAAAAAAACCAAAGGAGCTAGGCCGTGGCCCCCCGCCTGCCTGGGACGGCACATCTAGATCTCCCCCTAGCGCGAGGCTTTCCTACATATCGTTACTAGTAATTTGCACGTGCGTTGCACGTTAGATTATTATGTGTTATCACAATACTAAATCATGTAAATTAAAAAAATAATATTATATGCTATAATAAAATGGGAACTTGTGGATTGTTTTTTACAATTCGTATCAAATCACGGTAGCACAATGAATTTCTATAAGAAGTTTTTTTTAATATACTTTTATTCCAAAAGAAATGTTATTGATGTGTTTGTGAAATCTTTTAGCCTTTTCATGTTCAAACTTGAAAATACAAATAAAGTTAGTTTGATGTTAATTTTCAACTTTTCAAATTGTAAACTTTAAATAACTTAGCATCAGATGAAGAAAAATAAATTAAAATCTAAATCTGAATTTTCTATAGGCTGTTTGAATATTTCTCTCAACAAACAACAATGCTCCTTTCGTTCCATAATATAATGCACATAGGTTTTTGGAAAAGTCAATCCTCATAACTTTGACCAAGTTTGTGGAGAAAAGCATTTACATCTAGAATTCCAAGCATATATCATTAGATTCATCGTACGATGTATTTTATAGTTTTATATTTTTGGTATTGTAGATATAAATAGTTTTTTCTATAAACTTGGTCAAAGTTTAAAATGTTTGACTTTTCAGAAAATCTATACGCACTCCATTATGAAATAAATGGAGTATTGCCATGCGTACATTTTTTTCAACAACATACTAATTCTTTTGAGAAAAATAAAAAGTGGTTCCGTGCATGCATTCAACAGTGTTCATGCGAGGAGCAAATTCCGGGAACGGATCCTCTAACATCATGAAGGGATGTCACGAAGCTACAGTGCAATCCCAGTGCAAAACGAAGAAGGGATGTCACGGGCACTATAGCAAAGACAATGTGCATAGTTACTGTTCATAGAAAATAAAATCTAAAATTAATTCTATTGCACCATAATTTTGTTTGTATGTAATTTTTGTAAATGTATGCAGTAGATTTGTAATTTGAAGATTGATTCAAATCATTTTAGGCTTAATCATATGGATATGAAGAAGGGATGTCAGGGTACTGTGGCTTCCCTGACATCCCTTTGTGATGTTAGAGGATCTCGTTCCACAAATTCCTATAGCACACTCGTTTAGGCTTCTAGCCTACACTGGAGTAGTACTACATTGTCTAATAGGGCCAGTTCCCAATGTAAAGCTAGCTCGGTTGCTCCTCACTCGTTTAGGTTCCCAATGGAAAGTTCTCGAGCAAGTGCCAGGTTGGTCAGATGCCAGCTACGTTTAACTCTAGAAAGATCCATCGACCTCGTTTTGGCGCGCGGTTGTGCCCAGCGAATCCCAGGAACCTTGGCCGTCAGATAAGTTGGCTTGAACATTGATGAGTGGCAGTGATTCATCCCATGGAAGAAATCAACGACTAACAGATGCTTCTGCATCACTGTGGGCGGCTAGTCCAAATTTGAAAATTGGTGTACTATAGTAGTAGAGATAAGCGAGACATTGTGGCGCCCCATCTTTTTTTTTTCAATAACTACGGGGAGCATCTTCTAGCTTAGGTGTGTAATTGGGCTGGCCTACCGATTTTGGAAGCTTATAGAAACTTTTGACCGGTTTTTTGCTATTATGTGTTTAATATTTGGTTTTATTGAGTTTCATACGGTTTTTTTTTATCTTTTTGAAAAAAATGTTTTGTACCACTTAAAAAATACATGTTTACATTTGAAGAACATGTTTGTGTAATTCAAAAAAAATGTTCTGTACCATTCAGAGAAATGTATCTTACATTTTAAAAAATGTTCTCACATTTTAAATATTTTTATAACATTAAAAAAGTTTATACAATGTATACAATATAATCGCATAATTTCTAAATTATTATTTTGAATTTTTTTAACAAGTATTTAAAAATTGTTAATCACGTATTTGAAGTTT
This sequence comes from Triticum aestivum, assembly GCF_018294505.1. Classification (NCBI taxonomy): domain Eukaryota; kingdom Viridiplantae; phylum Streptophyta; class Magnoliopsida; order Poales; family Poaceae; genus Triticum; species Triticum aestivum. The sequence goes on from NC_057799.1 coordinate 34,239,300, forward strand.
TTAAATGCATATAAATATACTGTTATATTGTTTGACCATAAAAACTCGGTTAGATGTTTACAGAAAATGTACAATGTATATTGAAAAAATAGATATCAAAACCTATGTATCTAAAAAAATAATAGTCATGTATTTGAAAAAAAAATGTGTATAAAAAATGTGCCGGTGTATACGAAAAATGTGCAATGTGTATGAATGTTTTTAGATATGTGTTAAAAAAGTGAAAGAAAACTGATGAAAACCAAAGAAAGAAATACAACAAACCGAAGAAAAAATGAAAAAAGGAAAAAAACAAAGAAAACCGGTGCAAAAGGGTGAAAAACAATTTATGAAACCATATAAAATAATTCTCTTGCAACTACAGTATTGGGTTGGCCTAGTAGCGCCACGTTGCTGGCGAGACGTACTACGACTCACAATGGGCAGTATTTGCTTACGAGAGAAAGGTCGTTGCAAGACGGAAATTCACTTTGGCTCATAGGTGCATATGTACCCATTGTCTAAATACACATTTTAAAAAGTTTAAAAAATTCAAGAAAATATCTCGTGTGTAAATCCAGACATTATATGTGCGTGCACCAAGTTTTGATGTAAAAGGACAATTTTTTTGGCTTGTGTAAAAAAGACAAATTGCGATGCTTGATTACAACTATTCACGAGGCATTTTTTATCTTTTTTATACATGGCACAAAAAATGTCATTTTTCACCAAAATTTTGTGTGTGAACATAGGATGTCCAGATGTACATGCGGGGTTTTTTTCTCGAATTTTTTTAACATTTTGAAATGTGATTTTATACATATTTCATAATAGGTGTATCTACACATAGGAGCCAAAACGCCACTGTGGTTGCAAGATGGTAACTGACCAATTACAAATACATTGTGCAAAATGGTAACTGAATACTTATAAATGCTTGAATATTGCACACCAAATAAACACGTTATAATAACCACAAGGCCAACCTCACACACTCCATTATTAAGTATAGAACATCTCTAGTACAAGGGAAAATTCCAATACAAAAATTAATCAACAACATGTTTACATATATCCGTACCTTTGTTTATCTGTATTATTGCCTAACATTAGATTGCAACAATAGACGGGCGCAACAAACGTGCGCCGGCATGATCCATTAAGGAATAAGATTCTGCCAGCAACCTCTTGCATTGTTTCAGCATAGCAAAATTAAAGTGGTGCAGATTCCTGAACACCATACCACATATTTACCTTACCAATGCATAATTCCCACCACGCACGCCAATGCATTTTTTTGTCACCATCTCCTCACTAAAATTGGGGTATAGCTGTGGTTATCCCTTTACATACCTGCTTGTGTAGTTTCAAGCCCGTTAGAATAGCTTGAACAACAACCTTTAGCACCACCTTCTTCCCGCAAAATAGGAAGTTTCTTCTCCTTCCATCCACTCAACATTTTGAAGATTACTAAGTGTTGGAACCAATCTGACCTATCCATCCCAACTAGAGGCGCAACCCGAGATATTTATCGATAATCGTTTTTGTCAAATATTCAAGGTAGGACAAACCAATTTGACAAACCTCGACAAAAGTAAAAATGGCCGAAGAAATACTCGATTTAGGGCCTATCTAGGATTGCTCTGCTCCCTAAAATTCAGCCCCGCTTTAAAAATGCAAGACAAACGGGGTATCTTCACGATGTCCCGCTCCAAAAAAAAGAATAGAATCCGAGGTACTATCCCCGGTTTTTCTTGAAGCTCTTTAGGAGGTGCTCCAAAAACTCTTAATTTGAAATGTACTCGTGGAGTTGGGGGAAAATTAACCATCATTGCCACTATTAAGTGGATACTCCTTTGTTTTATTCCCCTAAGCCAGGCAGTCTCCAATAGACCTCTCCCATTAATTTTTGCCATTAATTTTTGTCATTCCTGAAGCTGGAGCTAACCGGAAGCCAAACAAGATAAACTGCTCTATGACAGAGCTTTAACTCCAAGGTGGAACCGCTCCAAAGTGTTCTTTTTTCCGCCAAAAAAAGTAAAACAAAGTGCATTTGGTGAAGTGAAGCAGCTCCAGAGAGGCCCTTATTTTTTTCGAAAGCACACAAATTGCGTACCATATTTTTATAGAAGGCATAAAATATGTTACAATAAGAGAGGCCCTTATAGCTTAGTCATGGATCGTGTTAACTACTATCTGAAAAACTGTATTTTTATGAGAAATACTAGATTTTTTTTTTGAGGTTTTCCAAACACTTTATTGATTAACAGAGGGGATTAAGAAGCCACAAGTGGCGACCCTTATTTTTTTAAATACAAAACCCACAGTTCAGAGTAAACTGGTATGGGCTCTGTTAAAACTGGCCCAAACAAAGAAGGCGTGGGCGTCCCGTTTCCCCGTCCAGTGCCAGTCCAGGGTCCATATCCCTGGAGAACCTGGAGAACAATCCAGAACCCCCGGCATAAAAAGTCTGCACTCCGTCATCCTCACCCAGCCACCGCAGCCACTCCACCGAGGCTAGAGTCCAGATCCTTCCAACCCAAAAACCCTAGACGCCGCCGCGCGCCAGCACCTCCGCCGCCGCGCCCAGCTCCCTCGCTCGCCTCGGCCCGCGGGGATGGAGCACGACGCGCCGCCCGCCCCCTCGCACCACGCCCAGGACGACGGCGCCGTGGACGACTGGGCGCGCGACGACGCGGAGCCGTCCGATCGGCACGCCGCCCCCGCGGAGGAGAGCCCCGAGGCCGCGGACGCCCCCGCCGCCCCCGCGCCACCAGCCGAAGGTCCGCTCTCCTCTCCTCTACCTGGTCCCGTCGCGCTCGCCTAGGATGTGCCGTCTTCTGGTGCTTTGGATGGAGGATTAGCAGCAACGCTCGTGTGGGATTAGCCCGCTCTCCTTCGGGGAATTTGTTAAGGGCTGTGATAATTGCGACGAGTCAGTGGCTGTCCAGATCGGGCGCACAAGATCTGGAGATGCAACGTACGTAGGTTACCCAAGTAGCGCAACAAGTTAGATCTGTGGCTATACACCTGTTTGTACCATCAGAGGAATCGCTCGATGCCGATCAGTGTGATGCTGAGGTCTGAAGGGCGGTGTGACTTCCTAGGTTTTGCTGCTTGGGGATTCCATTTGTGTCCCTGTAGATCTTTTAATTGGTTGTTTTGTTGTTGTCGTGTGCTTGGGTCAGCATGCAGGCAGGGCATCCATGTTTTATCGCGTGAGTTCAGAGGTGGTGTGCTGAGCGTGTGAATTTCCTTGGCAACAGTAAGAGCATTTGCAGTGGTTCTTAATTTGTATGCCTGCTAGCTTCTGGTGGATGGATGAATTGGTCTGACTGAGACAGTGTTCTATATGGGTTTACTAGTATACGTCAGTTACTGCATAATTGGAACTGTAATTGCCAGTTAGGTTGCATAATCCGTCCAATTAGCCCGTACTATAGCTATTAGGTGGGTCACCCATTGAGATTGCAGCACCATTTCAGAAAATTGGGAACTGTAGTGAGGTGAAAACTACTAAGAACGGAAAATTGAAACTGTAACGAAGTGAAAACTACTAAGAAATAACTCGCGAGCCTTGCTGGAAATATTTGTTGCACATCGGACACTGATTGTCTTAGTGCTGAAGTAACTAGTGGCTGGAGAAAGTGCATTGTTTGTCTCCTATTTTCTTCCTGTGCCTTTAAAAGATTTCACCTGCATTAGCATGGAGAAGGTCTTTCTAGTATACCATGGAAACTAGAAGTTCATTATCACCCCTAGTATAAACTCATCGTACTTCAACTAGTGGCATCCTCTGTGGTGATATGTTGTGAAACATTGGCCCTCAGTTCGTTATCACTGTGATTTGACTTCTAACATGTAATTGGAATTATGTTCTGGCAGGTGTCAATGACATTCAGTCATCACTTCAGTCGTTGGAGTTGAAGACAAATGGTATGTATTAGACCCTTCTTCAGACTGTTAATGCTAATTAGTTATAATGTTACCAGTACTCCGAAGAATTTTGTTAATAATTTTGTGCTTCATTTCTTGCAAATTTGGTCAATGGATGCAATAAGAGCATCTAACTATTTTGTGTTAGTTGGTAGTTACTTAAAGATAATGCCATCACACTATTGTTATTAGTTTTGTGAAAGCTGATACCAAGTTAACAGATTGAAATAGTTAATTATCTCGTGCCCCCATTTAACACAAAGATAACATTCTTGATAAGTTGATGATCCAGAAGGTTTCTCATTTGATTTTGTGAGTTTTATTTGTGTGGAATGCCATGAATTGCTTCGACAGAAAATATAGGAGTGAGAAGTCTGGTCCTACCTTTAGTTTCTATTTGTGAGTAAAAGGCTCTTAAGCAACCTACCCTGACTTCTGTATCAATCCAGCTGCTGCGCATGAGGATGTTCAAATGGTAGCAGATGAGGAAGAGGAAGCAAAGCGCCATATAAATTTGGTTTTCATCGGCCATGTTGGTAAGTTTTTCTTTTGGCCACATCCTTTGCATTTCTGTCATAGCTTCGTTTGGGTCATAACATGTGATGAGTGTCTCTTGTCTTGGGGTTACTGGACTCATGAATCTTGATGAGAATACGCTCTTGTTAAAGATTATGAGTCTATTTAGCAACAACAATTATACGATGGGCCCTTCTTAAGGATTACGAGTCTATTTAATACACTCTTCTAGTCTCTTCTTGATCTTCTAGCTTGTTCAACCTTCATGTTTCGTTGTTTATGGAACCACCTCACTGTTCTTTAGGGCATGCTTGGTTTACAGCCAGAAGTTGGCCAGCCAATGTTTTGGGTGGTCAGAATTTTGCAAACTTGCCAACATTTGGCCTCTTATTCTAGAGGCTAGCAGGAAAAATAGTAGCCAACAAATTAGTAGCCAATTCTTCTATTATGGTTGGCCCATTTCTGTATTTCTTCTAATCATCTTACTTCTGGTGTTCTGTAGGTTCTTTTCTCTAGTGTGTTTTTAACCTTAAGTATATTTTATTTTCTTCGTTTCATGTTTCCAGATGCTGGGAAGTCGACTGCTGGAGGGCAAATATTGTTCTTGAGTGGTCAAGTTGATGACCGGACCATCCAGAAATATGAAAAAGAAGCAAAGGATAAGAGCCGAGAAAGTTGGTGAGTAGGTCCTGGGCAATATTCAGGTTGCCTTTTTTGCGAGTGTAACCCATAAATTTTGAATATGAGAGCAATGCCCACTACTCCCTCTGTGTAAACTAATATGAGACTCTTTATAGATCACCAAAAGTCTTATATTAGTTAATAATGTGGATGTTCTTTCACATTCTGCTTCTTTTTTGTTCCAAGGCTTTTGCCCTTAAAATTGAGAACCACTCACTCCTTGCATTATAATTGGTAATCTGAATCTGAATACTTGCAGGTATATGGCTTATATTATGGACACAAATGAGGAAGAGCGACTCAAGGTATCTCTTCATTATGGCTGCTTAATGATCAGTGTGTTGAAGCTCTACAGTTCTTTTATACTTTCTCTTGCATGTGTTCAGGGGAAGACTGTTGAAGTTGGTAGAGCCCACTTTGAGACTGAAAATACAAGATTCACTATCTTAGATGCACCGGTACTTATCTTTCGCATACTACAGTGATACTCCTAGTTGTTATATTTTTTTCTTGCGTGACCCTGTTCTTATTCTTTGGATTTATGTATGTAACTTTGTACAAAGTTGAGACGCTTATTTTGGATTGAGGGAGTATGATTTAAGGTTCTTGAATATTTTCTACTAGATAATATAGAACTTAACAAAAATGTCTAGGATTCACTTGCCATGTAATGCGCTTGTCTTAGTTTACAGTACAAAATTGTAGATACAAAAGAATTCACATGCGCAACAGTTGAGCCGAAAGCGAACACAGGCACATTATTTAACACTAGGAAATATGCTATGGTTAATTCCCTTGATGGCTTTCTCGAAGTGATATAATTGAAATTCTGTTTATTTTGTGTACTGATATACAATAACATATTCTTATCGCCTTAGGTTAGTCATGTCATTCATTGATCTAATTCAATCCTTCTTGTTTCATGTTCTGGTCCATCCTTACCTCATTGTTAGTTGCACCTCTGTGGCTTCAAAATCATAGTTTGAACCATTTTCTTTGTACTTTCAGTCCTTTGCTGGCATTTGGCAATGCTACTGTTCTGATTCATCTTATACATGCATACGTGTTAGGTGTACTCTTATGAAAATAAAGTCACACTTAATACTTTCGGACGTGCTGCTTCATTTGGACACACAGTACACGACTTTTGTTAAAAGCTCCTAGATCGACTGATGATGCTTCCGTTCTTTTTCCTGTGTGTGACTGGTCTCCTTGCCATAGTTGATGAACTGAATTCTTGTTTCATGTACAGTATGTGCTTACTTGGGTGATCTGAACTTGCAGGGCCATAAAAGTTATGTTCCAAATATGATTAGTGGTGCATCTCAAGCTGACATTGGTGTTCTGGTAACTATAGGTCCCTGGGCATTGTCATTCCCATTTTCCTTGGTCATATATCTCTTGGTGAATATGTTCCTTTTTTCTTTTCAGGTCATATCTGCTCGGAAAGGTGAATTTGAAACTGGTTATGAAAGAGGAGGCCAGACTCGTGAACATGTACTGCTTGCAAAAACTCTAGGTGTTGCTAAGTTGGTAGTTGTCATCAACAAGATGGATGAACCTACAGTACAATGGTCAAAAGAAAGGTATGCCTGGTATTATATGTTTCATTGAAAGCTTCTAATATTACAGCAGGTAATAGCTGGAGTAAAATAAAATAATCAATTTTATTATTTGTTTCAGGTATGATGAAATTGAAGGGAAAATGATTCCTTTTCTCAGATCTTCAGGGTACAATGTTAAGAAAGGTACTACTCTACTTTTGATCCTATCTCAGAAATTAAATTGTCATTGACTCACAGTTTCAAGCTGGATTATGTGCAATAACTTTCTGTGGTCGTCTGTGTTTAGTAAATTGTGCCTTCAATGTCAATGTGTTATGTCAATGGTTCCTTTCCTATATGTTTAAAATAATTGGGATGAGTAGAGTCCTAGACTTGCAGGCTATGTCTAATCGCTTTCTTGCCATGCTAAGTTGGCACCTACCTCGTGTTCCACAGTGAGTCATTAGGATTTTGTCAAATTAATTATAGAGGCTGTACATTGTACTTTCTGCAGTTCATTGGTAGGATCTTTATATGAAACTACATGTTCTATGATCATACCTGATTGTAGGTACTATGTCATTGTTGAGCGAACTAGATCATATTTCTTAAAGTTTCTTTGGCTTTGTTACCAGATGTCCAGTTCTTGCCTATTTCTGGTCTTTGTGGAGCCAATATGAAGACCAGAATGGATAAAAGCATTTGCAGTTGGTGGAACGGTCCTTGCCTTTTTGAAATTCTGGACAAAATCGAAGTTCCTTTGCGTGATCCCAAAGGTCCAGTAAGGTTTGGCAGCTATTCTTATGCTTAAACTCCGTATACTCCCTGTTAAAAAAAACTCCAATGTTTGGTTCTTGATTATTGATTTATATATTGTGGTATGGTAGCATATGATATCGTATTGTGACTACTTCTCTTTACATTCATATGATGCCTTCACATTATCAGCATTTGTATGTTTTATTGTTCAAAGTTTGAGTACACGTCTCTTGAAACATCATCTTGTTCTGATAGATGAATTTGCTCCTCTGTCCTTGTTCGACGACAGATGGCTATTCAAATGAAAAATGGATAAGACTATCTTCTATATCTTGCTACTTGTATGGATGGGTCTGCTTGATTTGTTGTGTTGATCACATGCCAGATGCAAGTTTTACAGTTCTCTTTATTATCAATGTAGGCTGCCAATTATTGATAAATATAAAGATATGGGCACAGTCGTAATGGGAAAATTAGAGAATGGGACTATCAGAGAGGGTGATAGTTTGTTGGTTATGCCAAACAAGGTATTTTCATTTTACCTGAGTGTAGCACCTTTGCTTACATGTTCTACTTTGGAGTCTGAAGCTCAATTTTGTATTTGAGCAGACCCATGTGAAAGTCACTGGTATAAACTTGGATGAGAAGAAAGTACGACGTGCTGGACCCAATGAGAATGTACGTGTCAAAGTGTCTGGAATTGAAGAGGAGGATATCATGGCAGGTTTCGTACTTTCAAGTGTTGGTAAGTGCATTCTTCAAGAAAAGTTAGGATGGGTTTCGATTGTGACGTACGGAGTAGTACCTTACCAACTTCTTGGCTATGACCAAAATATTGGTCTTTGTTTGGATGAGTGCCAACTTTTTGGCATGCCAATACTCCTCTCCCATGTCTAGTTCATTTCTCTGGCCAGCATTGACGAATCTATGGGCGAGCAAAAATCAACCAAAAATTTTGATAGCCAATCTTCTGGTTGGGCAACCTTGGCCGCCAGCCAAATGCACCCTTAGAATAATATTAAGGTATCATGACCGTGCGTCCAGCTCCTACCAGAGCTGACATGAGGAAAGCACAAGGGCAAGCTAAAATCAACCAAAATTTTGTATAGCCAATCTTTCTGGTTGGGCAACCTTATATAGAATAATAATACTAGGGTGTCATGACCGTCGATCCAGCTCCTACCAGAACTGACATGAGGAGAACAACAAACCCAGGGCTAGTGGCCTAGCTCACAAAATAATAAGCTGCACCACATAGTAGGCCCATCAGACATAGAAGGCATCAACAGGCTCATGGCAACTTCTAGTATCTATCTTAGAGATAAGATTAGTCATGATGCGATTAGTTGAGAGATGATTTGGTTCGTAGAGGTCAGCTTCTTACTATTTTTTCTCAACTTCTTGATATGGACAAAACACATTTCTGTTATAGCTGCTTATAGGTGTGGATCACAACTACTACCTCTGCACCAAAATAGAAGATGTTTTTGCCGTTCAAATTGAACTGAAAAAACGTCTTATATTTTGATACGGAGGGAGTACTAAGAAAGCCACCCTACAGAAGGGGCAGCATGTAGCTCATAATCATTAAGCAACACAATTATCAAGTGAAGATTCTGTCTTCTGGTACCCTTATCTCCGAGACTTATCTCCTCATCATAGGTGTCATGGCTGGCCAATTCCTGCTTTTCTGTCTGAAACATCTAATGTGGGTCCAGGTTCTGGTGTTGTGGTGTCGATACAGATTTGGACATTCATCCCGGGGTTGAGTGGTTGATTTAGCATGTGTTTGGTTTGAGGAAGGACAGTATCCGATACAGTTGCTTAGGCCTTCCCTGTAAAAGAGGGCTGAAAGTGGGTTGAGCTTCATTTTTACTACTGTACCACTAAAAAACTTGCATGAATTCTCTAACTCAATAATTTATGGCAGCGCCAAATTTGTCCATCCCTTGAATGTGATTATGTTATTTTAATATGCCTTGTGCTATACATCTGATATTTGTGGAGAGGCTGCTTACTAGTGGCTTTGTGGATAATTTTTTGATATGACATTCTCATCTTGATAATATCTATACATGCAGCTAATTTGTGTAGGCTGTTTACTTGTGGCTTGTGGATATTTTTTTAATTTGATATATATTCTCATGTTGATAATGTCTTTACATGCAGCTAATCCTATTGGTGCTTTCACTGAATTTAATGCCCAGCTGCAGATTCTAGAGTTGCTTGATAATGTAAGTGTTGTTTGATATTGCATAAATAAGCTATAGGAGACTAGTTTTCATATTTATCGTGTTCTCCGTTTCTAGTCTGTATCAACTTACTGACGAGGATTTATCGTTTATGCTTATGGGATATATATACATATGAATATGGAATTGATTTATTTAAGTGAAAATTGGATTGGCTTCTATGTTCAGCATGTAAGCTTATGACATTTCATACATTCATGCCAGTAGCAATGCTACATCTAACGTCCCATAGTATCTGGTTAATAGTCTAATATTTTGGCCACCATTTGTTTTTTTACACAAATTATGAGCAATTTGCATCATTCCAAGTATATATTTATTTATTACTGCTACACAATTTTGAAGATGTAGTGTTTCTCTTTGTAATATTTCAGGCTATTTTCACTGCTGGTTACAAGGCAGTGTTACACATCCACTCTGTTGTTGAGGAGTGTGAGATTGTTGATCTCATAGAGGAAATTGACATGAAGAAAGCGAAAGTAACTGACCCAAAGAAAAAGAAGACCAAGAGGAAGCCTCTTTTTGTGAAGAATGGTGCAGTTGTAGTTTGCCGTGTCCAGGTATATACATTCAAAACGTCCTTAGTAATATTATAACTTCTCATTGCTTGTAGAACTAATTGTGATGTGCTCTGCATATAGGTGACTAATTTGATATGCATAGAGAAGTTCTCTGATTTCCCTCAGCTTGGAAGGTTTACTCTACGAACTGAAGGCAAGTATACATGCTATGGAAGATTCTTTCCCTTTCTGTGTTACTACAATAGTATGATTGCTGTTGGGGGGATGAAACCGGAACCAGCTTTATTCTAGTTCACCTGGAAATTTGTCTGGTTACCTTGAGATTTGTTAACCTTGCACTCCTGCAATAGAGTACACTATGCAACCAAAGAACCAAATAAACTTAATCTATCTGGATTCCGTTCCCCTATTTCATGCTAATCCCGCTGTTGGTTTATAACTTGTTAATGAATCTTTTTGGCTGGTCTTGCAGGGAAGACAATAGCTGTAGGCAAGGTTGTTGATGTTCCTCCAGTTGGCAGGTCAACGTTTTCAGCTTAAGCCAATCTTGACAGGATGATGGGTAGGCCCTTACGCTCGTCTTCTTTTACTGATCTCCACCGCTGAGATTTAGTATTATCTTTCCAGAGTTGGTTTATAAATGAATATTCCTTTTCACTGGTTTTGTTGACAGGAGAATGAAGTGGCGCTGTCTCGAAATAGGTTTTGGAAGCAGTGAGATCGATTTTTCCAGCCAGGCTCCATGAGTCACTTAGCATTAGTTTATTGCTGAGGTCCCTTTATTGAGTTGGGGTGTATAAGTGTTGTAGCTCTGGTCACATGTTTTAGAGGTTGTAAAATCAGTGTGGTTATATGTTCCCGCTACCCAATCTGATATGACAATATAACACAAGGTGTACTGTACCCGATCTTTTTTCCTCCACGTTACGGCAAGCTGCTCCCAGTTTCGAACATTCGATGTACCATGCTTGTGCTTGTGTAGTTTTTTTTAGTTGCTTTGATGTATATTGATATACGTAGTTTTGCTTGGTGTGCTCAAAGATGTTTGGAAACTAGAACTTTCGTGGGGTTGACAAAGTAGTTCAACATATGCCCAGGATGCAACATATGTGCATGGCTTGAAAAAAAATAACGCTAGTTCGTACTCTAATTTAATTGTTTAAGTGTAGCATATGCATAGCGGCAAACATGCCTAAATTACCTAAATGAAAGTTTGTCACACATGGGCAAATCTGCCAAAGATGATGAATTGCCAAATCTGCCAAATTTATCTAAATATTGCAACTTGTAACTAAATTAACCTGAAGACAATGAAACTACTTCAACTAAGTGCGTATGTTACAAATTATCCATCGATTCAAATTATCTAGCACTGCCATATCATTTTTAATTATCCACATATTCAGATTATTTAACACTGCCATACCTGAATGCAGTTTCTACACATGCAAATTATCCGACTAAATGCATATGTACCCTACTCATTTCATTGAAACCTTGTGCGTAGAAGAGATTGTGGTACTATCCGAGGTATTTCTTAAGTCCTCAAAATGGGATGACGGAAAAACTTTTTGTCCAAACACTAATTGGTCGTGTATTAGCAGACGATATATATATATCGGTTCACGATGCATTGCCACGCGAAATCAAGATAACGGTGGAGTTCTATGATGGCGAACTTAATGGAGTAAGTTATTCTGATCCTGCTACTGTAAAAAAATATGCGAGGCGTTCTCAATTAGGGGAAATTTTTGAATTAGACCGGGCTACTTTGAAATCTGATGGTGTTAAACAAAAAAAGACCCAAAATTTCAAACATGTATCTAGAATTACTGGAAAATTACAAACAAAAATAGTGAAAATAAGCTCGTTAGGAGCCCATCCAAAATCGTTGTTTCTACGTGTGCAAATTATGGGTCTATTCAAATTATCTAGCACTACCATACAATTTTTACAAATTATCAATCTACTCAAATTATCTTACACTACCATACCATTTTTAATTATGCATCAATTTAAATTATCTAGCACCGCCATACCTAAATGCAGTTTCTACACACGCAAATTATCCAACTAAATGCATATGCTGCCTACTCACTTCACGGCCAAACCATGGCAGTTTCTACGCGTGCAAATTATGCATCCATTCAAATGACGTGGCTAGCAGGCGCCCGAGCGCCCGTTGGCGGGATCGAGCGCTCTTTCAAATATGGAAAGAGCTGCTGGCGCCCGACCCAACCCACCAAAAAAAGAATCTTGTCCCACGTGTATTTATTTAGAGGTCCAAAAAGTTTAAAAAGCTATAACTTTTGATTTAAGTATCGAAATCTAATTTCGCTTTCACAGCTGGGTTTCTCGCGACGAGTTCTTCAAAACTAGATCTCATATAGATAGGTTTTGTCAAACTTTTTTCGAGGCAACTTTAGTGCTATAGAAAAGCAACTTCATTTTTTTGCCTAGTAGGACTATCTATTAGGTTGGTTTGTGTAAAAAGGAGAAAATCACAAAAAATGAGGCACCTTTAGTGGTATATATAAGTAACTTCTTTGCACGATGTGTATCAATGAATTTTGCTAAAATTATCACAACTGGCCTACCATGGTTGCTCAGTTGCTTACCATGGATATTCAATTGCCTATCAGTGATGCCCAGTTGCCTACAATACTATGAAATTGACCTACCATTGATGTCCAGTTACCTGCTATTGATAATTAGTTACCTATCATTATTGCTTAGTTGTCTAACTTTGCAAATTAGTTGCCTACAATTGTGAAGCTGCTTATCATTGTGTTTTTCCTAAGTTGTCTAAAACACTATGAAGTTAGCTATCGGTGATGATCGTTATGCAAACCGAATATCAAACAAAAAAAGTTAGCAACTTTTGGGGTGTTTTTGTGCAACTCCAGTGCATTCAACAAGAACCTCATGTGTGTTTTCCATCATTATATCTGGAGATTTCAATAATTTTCACGGGCAACTCATGCAAAAATTATGAACAACTTGTGTAGGCTTGTGGGCAACTGTCTGATCCGCCCCTATGAATCTTCTCATCACCCCCTATGCAACTTATCATCTGTCACTACTTATGCAACCAGCCAACACCCACGACTTGGCTAGCCAACACCCACGGCTTGGCTAGCCAACACCCACGCGCACTCCCCCAGAAAAGGAAAGAATAAGCCTATCACACCATCCATCTCCACATAGTTTCGAAATTTGGAATCATGATAGACAACTTATATCCCACAAAAACTTTTCAACATTGTAGGCAACTTAGGTCCCTTTATGGACAACGTTCATACTATTTTAGGCAACTGGGGTGTGTAGACAACTTCGTAGCAATATAGGCAACTTGGTTTCTAAGGCAGGCAACCCAGAAGCCATGTTAGGCAAATTTCCACTCTGCGGTAAGCAACTTTCACAGTATCGTAGGCAACTAAACTATCGACAACTTAGTTTTTAATGTATGCAACTTAGAAACCATGGTAACCATCTATTAGAATATTGCACACAACTATTAGTAGGCTACTTCGTGAATCACTAATACACACAATGAACTTCATCTAGCATCAAAGTTGCTCCAATTTAGCACTACAGTTGCCTCATCTAGCATCAAAGTTGCTTTAAAAAAGCATCAAACCATATTCTTATGGGATCCAGTTTTGAAGAGTTCATCATGAGGAACCCAACGACGAAAACGGATCATAATTCCAACACACGGTTTGAAAGTTATAGCCTTTCGGAATTTTCTTGTAATGAAATTAATGCATCGTATGTCATCGTTGGGTTCATATGGTTGGTCGGACGAGTTTGCGAAAGATCAACACACTATAGTGGATGAATCCTTTCATATATGGGCAACTTAGGATGATGTTGAGCTACTCATTAGTCATGACACGCAACTTAGGATATTGGTAGCCTACCTCGGAAACTAAGTTACGTATAATACTATCAACTTGGAGGCAAAACTAGTTATGGTAGAATACTTGCTAGTTATGGTAGAAAACTTAGAGGTGAACCTAGTTAACTTGGTAGTATGGTAATCAACTTTGAAGGAATTTTCGATGATAGGCATTCATACTACACAGACTAACTAGAAGTTGCTTTCCTATAGCACTAAAGTTGCTTCTATACTATTCAAAGTTGCTCCCAAAAAAAGTTAGTCAAAACATACTCATATGAGATCTAGTTTTGAAGAGCTCGTCGCCAGGAACCTAGTGGTAAAAGCGGATCTTAATTTTGGTACACAGTTCAAAAGTTAGAGCTTTTTAAAAATTTGAAACATGCATTAAATGCATGCACGTGATATCTTGCTGAGAAACTCACGGGATGGGATGGTACGCGGATATGTCGGGGACCATGTGCTTTCCATGCGTGTTAATCCTCTCTCTGGACCCCATGATTGGGTTGACGTAATTGCATTTTGTATTAGCCACATGTCGGGAAGGAAATTGGCGGACATGAGCGTGCGCTCAAGACGACGATCCAGTGCAGCTGCGCGTTTAAGAATTCGGGCTATTCAAATTATCTAGCACTACCATACAATTTTTTACAAAATATGCATCAATTCAAATTATCTAGCACTGCCATACCTAAATGCAGTTTCTACACATGCAAATTATCCAACTAAATGCATATGTTGCCTACTCACTTCACTATCCAACACTTGGCATTTTTACAAATGGATATACCATGGCATTTCCTACTCAATTACCTACACATGGCATTTCCTACGAATACAAACGCGTGGTAGTTTCCAACACTGCCATACAAATGATCCATCTATGCGAATTAGTAAGGCACCACCATACAAACACATGGTAGTTCCCATCTATTCAAACTCCTAATTGTCCAACACATGTCATTTTAAATTGTTCATCTATTCAGCCTCCTAATTTTGCTAAACAAAAACCCTAGTGATGCAAATCAAATCGGGAGGGGACGAACTCACCGAAACCTTAGAGAGGAGAAAGAAGGTGGAGGGGGATGAACTCATTGCACCGGAACCCGTCGGAAATGGCCGTGTCCGTCGCCGAAACCCTAGGGCAGAGAGAGAAGGATCGAAGGGGATGGGCTCATGGAAACCTAGAGAGGAGAAATGAGGTGGAGGGGAGATGTAGATGTTACCTCAGCACCGGAGCCCGCCAGAATCTACCGGTGACTAACGACGACAGAAAGGGGCTCGAGGGCGCGGAGGTAGGGAAAGAGAGAGTGCAGGCAGAGAGAGAGAGAGAGCGAGGGGGTTATTCCCCCTTGGTTTTGAGCCACTGCCTCCCATGCATTTTTTTGGCTTGGCCCAATTAGCAAAAAAATTCAATTTAACTAAAACAAATAAATTTGTTACTTTAATAAAAGTAATACAAAATTTCTACTTTAATAAAAACTAAAATAACTTTCTCACTTTCATAAAAAATATTTTTAATTTAATTAAAAGACTAAATATATTTTAGAAAACGTCACCATTTCCAACTAAAACAATATTCTTACTTCCATAAAAGTAACTACAATATTTAATAAAAATAAATTAAATATAATATAAAAATGTTCACCACTTACAAAAAAATATACAAAATTAAAATTCTCAAAATATAATGTAAAAATCGTCACATTTCCAAAAAACATCATTAATTTAATAAATGTAAGTCCTATTTTTTTTGCTAAAATAGTTAATAAATAATTAAACACATTTTAATAAAATAAGAATAAATAATTACAATTATAGTGTTGACGTGGCAACACATGACACGTCACAACTAAAGAAAATAGTGTTTGCGTTTCATGTCTAGCCAGGTCACCATTATATTAAGCCTTGTGCCAACTGTGGGTGCCTCCTACAAGTGGCATTCAACTATTTGCCAAAACCAGCACTAAGATCATAGCAATGTCGTACCAAATATGTCAATGCACCACTATTTGAAAAATATAGTGGTGGCGTTGATTGAAAATGAGGCATGTGTGTAGTGTTTTTCCTATGCTCATTTGTTTTTTGCTTAGTTCATATGTTGTTCTTTGTGTGCGGTCTTGTGTGGATTTGTTACTTTGAATAATTTGGACAACTTGGATGCTTTGTGATATTAGTGGCGCATTCATCGTGTATGTGTTCTTTTGTCCAAATTGTATCTCTTTGGATCTTGGTAGGCTTGTGCATGCATATTTATTTATATACTTCTTCTTGCCTTGCTTGCTCTACTTGATCCTTTATATAGGGTAAACTTCATAATATCCTTAATTGTTAAAGATGTGCGTGAATTTTGAGTTCATATCCATATGCACATATTTAATACGGAATTTACCCTATGTATTGTAGTTGGTC
Source organism: Triticum aestivum (assembly GCF_018294505.1). Taxonomy (NCBI): domain Eukaryota; kingdom Viridiplantae; phylum Streptophyta; class Magnoliopsida; order Poales; family Poaceae; genus Triticum; species Triticum aestivum. The sequence goes on from NC_057799.1 coordinate 34,255,801, forward strand.
TAACTACTTCAGACCCAACAAGTTTGGGGACCAAATTGTGCCTTAATGTGTATTAGGTACTTTGGAGAAGTATTGGATGCTTGGCTTATTCATGAGGAAGGTGGAGACACCGTGGAAAATTACTAGAGCCAAGCTTGGTTGATTCTTCGATTTGAGGGAGAAGATAGTTAAAAACCCGGTTCGGTTGTAAGTGTTTCATTCTCATCATGAAAACCTGGTTAACTAAAAGGGTCAATTTGTTGGATACGCATCAAACTCCCACACTTACCGTATTCTCAATAAATTGACGGGATGTATTGAGGAAACGGCGAATGTGGAGTGTGATGAGAATAATGGCTTCCATGCGGAGCAATTTGTTTCAAGTGTTGTAGGTGATGAGGGTCCTTCCCAAGCTACAAGTACAATGGGGATTGATCATATTCTTCCACAAGAAACACCCCATGTCCATGTAGAAGAAGGAGTAAGAGCCCCTCTTGTGGATCCACCACAGGGGAATTCATCACCCCCAACACAAGAGCAAGATGCTATGGGAGATCATGTACCTATCCAAGAACAAGATCAAGCCCCTCATGTTCGCGTACTAGATCAAGGGTCCCTTGAACCAATGCTCTCTCGGTAACAAGTACTCACTTCATGCATTTATTTAAATTAGAGTCAACATTGTGTATGTTGCATCTTGGCATGATTAGTACTTCTTGAGTTTGTGTTTCTTGCAAAATCTTAAACCTCCTTTTTTTTGCATCTATGAGCCATTTGAGAAGGAGCATATCATGGGGATATCTAAAACCATGCTCATGGTTCACTTATCCCAAATATGCCAACTAAGCAATATATTGCATACCAATTCCTCAAAGTGCTCTTATGTGCAATATTGATAAATTTGCAAAAAACATTCAATTTGGTTGTGGTATTTTCTCTCATGCTTAGTAATTCATTTTTATGTAAATGAGATCAATTTACGCCATGTGCCTTGTGCCATGTGACAAAGCTCTTATGCTAAAGATCAAGTTTGTATAATAATGGATTCATTCAAGGATATCATGTTCTTATCTTTTGTATATTTTTTGGGTGTGCAAGTTTCTTTGTGGATGCTCATCTTGATGATTATTTTCCACATAAGAAACTTACACACGTGAGAAAGTGCATATCTTTCTTTGGTATCTATTCATTTACTACGGTCCATGGGATTGTCTCCTTTTGATTCTTTGATTGATCCGTAAGAGGATGAGTAGTGAGTGCTTGTATGTAATTCTTATATCTTTGCACTCATGAGTTTTTGGATATATTTTGTACCCATTCTTAGCATGATGATCCTATTGGACACTTCCCGTATATCTTGTCCAAAATATGTTCTTTGGATCTTTTGAATGTGTGATTATCTTGTTTTATCTTCTTGTTGCATTCTATGGATCCCCAATATAGTTTGAGCTCCTCCATGTATCCATAAATGGGTATGTGCATTTGATTCCACTCATATATGAGAAATGCACAAATTAAGGAGGAACTCATACTATATTGGTCCTCTAGATTTTTCTTCCATTTTGGCACTTGTTGCCAATGGGGGAGAAGTTTAGAGGGTTTAGGAGAAGTGGGATGGTTCCTGTCATTCATGCATATCTACATTTGTTGTGTTTGCTTGTTGCATGGATGTGTACATAGAGAAAAATCCACCAAGTTCTTTCACATGCATATATTGTGGGGGAGTTTGCTCTATATAGTGTGATTCTACTAGCATCAAATTCTTGTGTAGTATTTCGATGCTAGTACAACCGGTTTTGATAACATCAACTATCTTTGTGATATTTGAGGCTACCAAAACCACCTCAAGTATACAATTTATTCTCAGATAGATTGCATACTTGTTTTAAATTCATTATATAAACCCTCTTATTGAGATTGTCATCAATTACCAAAAAGGGGGAGATTGAAAGGGCATGTAGCCCCTAAGTGTGGTTTTGGTAATTAATGACAATCTCTATGGACTAAATGTTTTCATTGAGATAGATTTGAAAGTAATGTCCATAGAATGTGCATCAAGGAATCAAGGATGTAGCCCATATATATGAAGATATATTTTCTCTAAGCTTCGGTATTAATGGACAATTCCTATGGAACATCAAGTGCATTGTATCCTATATGAAGAAATGTTTCATACTGATGCATGAAGCATGTTGTATTTATGTGGGAAGAGTTCCATCAAAAGCCTCCCTAAGAAGTTCTCATGGTTGAGTTCATTAGAGTATCTCAAAGATTGACATGTGTGGGCTTATAAGAATCAAGATCTTGAGAGAATAATCAAATAGAAGAATTCAAGTTATGGTTTCAAATCAAAAGTTCATGCTAAGATCATGTGTTGTGTTTTCCATTGATCAAGTCTTGAAGCAAGCAACTAGAGTGAATAATTCATTATGCCACTCAAGAGATTACGATGGAGTTTTAGAAGAGCATGTGGTGACCAAGATACTATTCATAGTGGAACTTGATATGGTCATGAAAGAGTCTTTGGTGATATTGTCTTGAAGCAATGAAGAGAAATGAGAGTTCATTATGGCTTTCAAGAAACCAATATAGAGCATGAAGTAAAGATGTTGATTGACCAAGATGAAGCTCGAAGATTATCTAGATGCTCAACTCACAAAGTGCAATATTTGTACCACGTGGGATCAAGTGATCTAGTGGTATGGTAAGTAATTGTGAATTGTGCTTTGTTACCTAACCCATACTATGTGTTTGTTATGTCTATATGGGTTAGGTATTTCTCATGGGCTTGCATCAAAAAGAAAGATTTCAAGTAACCTATGTGTGGATGACATCAAGTGGTGATGGTCATCAGGTTCGAGGAGTCTAAGTGCAAGATGAGAAGCCGGAGGTTATATGCTTTGAAGCCTGTGGTCCACATCATGATAATCTGCATGTAAAGATGAGTTTAAGTTAAGGCTTCCCTCACTGCAATATGAGGAAGCATTTCGAGTATCTTCACCAAGTGAGTGTGGACAAGAAAAGGATTCCAACTTGAGGAAAGCATTAAATTCATCATCAAGCTCAAGTGGAATGTGCAAGGCAAATGTACAACTTAGCTAGGTTTTCCTAGTTTTGCCGGTCTCATGGTGCTTGGTGGGAGACCGGATTATAGGTTTGATAGCCGTACTATCAAGAGGGACTTTCGGGCGAGTAGCTTGATCACGTCGCATAAAGAGAGCTCAGACCTTTGCATAATTTGCATAATTCTTTCTTGTTGATATTGGGTTGTTATCTATGTGAGGACCTTGGGCTTTTCCATAGCTTTAAAACGAGCCCAAGATCATCGAATTCAGAGTTCGTATGCCAAAGTTGTGCATGTTTTATTGGGCTGCTGCAGGCTGTCCTGGGTACCCCGTGGGCACGGGGGCCCCGTGCCCACGAGCTTGTACCGTGTGCACGGGACCCCGTGGGCACGGGATCACAACCCCCGAGGGCACGGGGTGCTCAGGAAGTGTCCGTTGGAGCTCCAACGGCTAGTTTTGGAAGTTGGCTATAAAAGAGCCCTTCCTCCCCACTGGTTTGGGGGTTGTTGATACACTTTCTAAACATCATTTTGAGCATCATAGAACCTCTCCCAAACCCCTATCTCCCCTCTATGTGAAGCGGGGTTTGTGGATGGACCTTGGAGCCATTTGTTGATTTCCTCCATTGCATCCCATCTCTTCAATCTCCTACTTTCAAGAGTGCATCTTGTGAGATTGAGTGAGCGAGTTGAGCATTTGTTGCTTGACCTTGCATTGAATTTGTTGCATTGGTTTGAGCTCCCCGCATCGATTTGTTCGAGTGAGAGCCCATGAGTTTATTACTCTTAGAGGCTTCTGCCTCCTAGACGGTTTGGTGATATATTGAGAAGTTTGTGAAGAGGCCTAGGTGGCCAAGGTTCCTCCAGAAGGCTTCCTTTTGTGGTGTGCTCCAGGGAAGGGTGTGAAGTGGCCTAGGTGGTCAAGTTCCTCTAGAAGCTTCCGTGTTTGTGGTGTGCTCCAGAGAAGATTGTAAAGGTGTGGTGGTCGCCTTCAAGACCAACCCTGAGTGAATCGAGGCTCATTCCTTGGGGGTGACTCAGAAGGGAGAATACAGTGAGTCACTTGGTGACGCCCGAGAGCTTTGTCTACGACACCGCTCTAACGGAGATTAGCACTCTCACGAGTGTGAACTTCGGGATAAATCCATGTCCCCGACTCGGTTGTGGTTATCTCATACCCACACCCTTTACTTTCTGCAATTCGTACTTGCTCTTATTGATATATCTTGTGCTAGTTAAATTGCTTAGTTGTTCCTACATTTCCATATCTTGTGATATAGTTTGTGCTTGCTAGTTTCCTTAAGTGCTTATCTCGTTTAGCATAGGTTGTTGGTGCACTTAGTTGAGCCTATCATATTTAGGATTTGTGCTTGAAAAGTATCTGTTAGTTTAATTCCGCATTAGGATAAAGCCAAACCCATAAAAGTTTTAAAACGCCTATTCACCCCCCTCTAGTCGTCATCTTGATCTTTTCACATACGGAGAAAACTACTTCACATGTGAATGTCTGGCATTGACTTATCTGCTAACATACTGTCAGGTGAGATTCCAGGAGTTAGGGAGTTTGAGCCATATCAAGATTCTCAATTTGTCAAATGATTTATTTACTGGTTGTATGCCTACAACCTTTGCAAACATGAGTGAGATTGAAAGCTTAGACCTAGCAGAAAATAGGCTGAATCGATCATTATCATGGCAGTCAAGTCTGCTGTCATCATTGGAGGTGTTCCTTGTGACTGGCATACAACACCTTATATGTCTACCAGACTCTGGTCAGTTTGGCTCATTTGATATGCATCGTTACATAGGGAACACCTTACATCATGCACTTCCAGTTCAGGTCCTGTGGCACGGAATGGTACTGTAGGAAGTGCGTCTGACTATTCTGAGCTAGTCCTCGTGGTCATTGCCATCAACCACAATAAGGCGCACTGAAGGGGAGTTCTCTCGCGATAGCCACATCATCAGGGGTACCGTGTCAATGGGAGAGAAAACAAGAGAGAAGAAAAGGGCGCTACTTGAGGGACATGTTACCTGGGCACGTTTTGCGCGTCATCCCTTCCTCATGAAGCAAACCCCATATCCCTCCTCTTCCGCCTCTCTAGCATGCAACCTCCGCTCCCTCAGCGCCCACATCTCTTTCTCCCGCCGTCTCTGCCCCGCCACTTCTCCTCCTAGCCGAGCTCCAGCCTTGCGTCGTCCTCTCCTCCTTGCTCGTTCCTCTCCTCTAGTGAAAGAGAACATGCCCGTCATTGTGCCTGAGCCACCACAAGGACATCGAGTGGAGGGGATCTGGTGCGGACGACACACATCTCGGCCCCGTAGCCAGAGCGGGAGGTGTCGGCGGCGACGATGGTCGACGGGAAGAAGGCTCTGCCCTTGATGCAGCCGGAGACGATGTTGTCTTGATATCGACCAGTGCATGGCGGAGAACGCACTGGTAAATAGCAAAGGCACTACGAGCCTAGCCGCCGTAGCCGAGGTAAACAATGCCTCCTATCCTTGCACTTGTAGGTTTGATTCGATGAGCACTGGGTTGTGCGGTCCCTGCGGCTAGGGTTTGATTTCTGTTCGTCCGCGATGCAAGTTGCATTTGGTTTTAGTTAGCTTATAAAGCAAAATAAACAAAGCCTTATGATTATGGAAATCTGCATACGCATCACAATTTAGTTTCCTTATGCACCAGCATGTTCATTTGTGGTTTAGATTATTTTCTTAGGGACATGGCTAGCGAGCGCTCGTGCGCCTGCTCGTATGATCCAACACTCTTACCATATATAGAAAATGCAACTGGTCCCTCCACACGCGCTTCCAAAAAAGGAAGCACCATGGTCCCTTGCCACCATTTCCCCCCACGTGATCCTGTTAAATCAGCCTAGATCTTGTCGTCACGTGCATTTGTTGGGGGTTCAAAAATTCTTAAAAGTCATAACTTTTTATTCAAGCGTCGAAATCCAGCTCCATTTTCACCATTGAGTTTCTCACGACGAGTTCTTCAAAACTAGATCCCATATGGGTAGGTTTTGTCAAACTTATTTTTGTGGGCAACTTTGGGTGCGATGGAGGCAACTATAGTGCTATACGGAAGCAACTTCTTCTTTTTTATCCTGGTAGATTGTGTATTAGGTTGGTTTGCATAAAAAAAACACAAAACATCGAACCCCTTTAGTGCTATATACAAAACAACTTCGCTGGACTATGTGTATCTGTGAATTTTGCTAACATTACCCCAACTTGCCTATCACGGCTACTCAGTTGTCTATTTTTTGATGGTTAGTTGCATACGGTTGATGTTCAGTTGCCTATAAATACCTTAAATTGTCTACCATTGATGCCCAGTTGCCTATAATATTGTGAAGTGGTTTATCATTATTTTTCTAAGTTGCCTACAAATAATTTGAAGTTGCCTCGATTCACCACCAAGTTTCCTACCATGACTAGCAATAGCAGACAAAAAAATTATCAACGATAGATGACATTGTAATATTATAGGCAATATAGAAACAACGACTTATGATCATGAACAATAGAAAACTTAGAAGTACTGGTGGGGAAGTTAGGAGAATGTCATACAAAATTAACTAGGACACAAAATGTAGAGAAGTTGCCTATTTTTAGCACTAAAGTTGCCTCTAGTAGAAAGAAAGTTGCTTATGAAGATGATGTGATGTTATTTACATCTGTCTTGAAGTTGTTCTCTATTACTATTTTGTTGCTTATTGTTGGTAATTAGTTACTTTTAATGAAGTGAAGTTGCTTCTGTTTAGCACTAAAGTTGCCTCATCTGGCATTAAAGTTGCTTGTTTTTATAACATTAGTACATATCCATGTGGGATTTAGTTTTAAAGAGCTCAAGGCGACTTGGGTAGCCAATACTCACGCGCTCAGTAGTGTTGTCGGGCAGACTCCCCCCTAGAAAAGGAAAACACACAGATCTTATACCATCCATCCCCACATAGTTTCGAAATTTGAAATCATGATAGATGACTTAGATCCATAAAAACCTTTTAACATCGTAGGCAACTTAAGTCCCTTATGGACAATTCCCATAGTATTGTAGGAAATTAAGGATCACTCGTAGCCAACTTCGTAGCGACGTAGGAAACTTTGTTTCTGAAGCCATGTTGGAGAAGTTTCCATTATATGGTAAGCAACTTTCACAGTATGGTAGGCAACTAAATAATCTACAACTTAGTTTCTGAACCATGGTAACCACCTATTACACTAGTGCACACAACTAATTAGAAGGCTGCTAGGCGAATTCACTAGTACACACGGTGCAATTCTTGTAGCATCAAAGTTGCTGATTTTTCGCACTAAAATTGCCTCATATATCATCAAAATTTCTTTTAAAAAAGTTCAGCAAAACATATTCATGTGAGATCTAGTTTTGAGGAGCTTGTCGCGAGGAACCCAATGGTGAAAACGGTTCTTCGTTCTGACATCCGTTTCAAAAGTTGTAGCTTTTTGAAAAAAATTGTAACCGAATAAATAGGTGACGTTAGCACATGCATGTGCATCGGCCGTGGCTATCCACATGCACGTTGACACAGTCCTCACACATTGGCACCAACTGTTGTGTTAAAATAGTCAAAGTATCAGCATGCATCGGACGACTCACGCGTCGTGCGCTCGCAACGCCCGATTAGCATAGCTGCGCATTTAAGTATTTAGGTTTTTTTAGGGTATTGTGGTTTAGATTAGTGCTTTATGTTGTCTGATTTTCTTTGTTTGAGTAGGAAATTAAATCCCATTAAAATTGGTCAAATGCCCAACTCCCTCGTAAATATTATATCTAGAAAGTCTATTAAACAACTAGGGTGAAGAATAAGAATAGAGTTAATGACACTTTTGATACATAGACTTACTCTCGATGTATAAATTCATACATAAACTTGAAAAAATGCAAAAATCAATCTTACAACTTGTGTTTTGGATATGTTTGATTACATTTCCGTTAACTCTTCCTCTTCGTTAAACACTAAACCCCAGGAGGCCTACGCTCCATACCTGCATGTGGTCCCACCCCAGGTGGCCCACGCTCCATACCTGCATGTGAGTCCCACTTGTCAATAGCAAAGAAGGAACTAGAAACGTAATAAAAATAAACACGCCCAGCTGAATTCAAACTCTCAACGTCACAGCCTACGCAGCAAGCTCTAGTCACTGCCCCACACGAAGCCTTGTGATAATGTATGAGATAGACTATATTTATACTGTTGAGAAAAATAATTTTTTTTACAAGTGAGCAAAATAATTGATTTGAAGCCACTAGACACTGCACGGGAAATTTTAAATGTTTTTTTTCTTGATTTCGATTTTTTGCAGGAAGGACCGACAAACGTAGTTTCAGGAAATTTTTGATTTTTTTGTTATTTTTAGTTCAAAATTTTTAAACAAATTCTTAATTAATTTTTTTATAAGTCTATGTATGATGGAGCATCAAAATATTTTTTCGGTTTGCATCAACGTATAGTTTTGGTTTTGTAATTCAAAATTTGGCATGGGGGTTTGCAACTTTGCATTAACGTATTTTTTTAGTTTTTGAATTCAGAATTTGTTTGAAATTTTTGAAAGAAAAAATGCTGAAAACTTCAAGATTTTCTGGTCCCTTTGGAAAAAACCGAAATCGAAAAAAAGAACTTCATCAAATCCCGTGCAGTGTGTAGTTTTCTCGAATACGCATAAGCACACGTATCATCACATGAGAAAAGAAGCGGCAAAGAAGCCGGGTACAACGCTTTTCGGCCATTACAATGCTAATTATGTGGATTAGCAACCACACACACCCAACGCGAAACTACGAAACATGCATCACTTAGATCAAACACAAGCCGTTGGCCATGAGGCAAATCACAGAGATACCAAGCCGCGTCACAACCAACACTGCAAACCTCTACAACATGACCAAGACCCGAGGCCAATACAAACCAATGTACCCCCACCCATTTGCGCCAAGTGGAGGTCGACAGGTGGAAGGCAGGGCCCGGGCAAACCTAGAGAAGGCGTTGTTGAGAGAGCGCTAGCAATGATGTACATTGCGCCTCCAAGGCTCACACCCAGATGTCGTCGTCGTTTGCATGCTTTCGTATGGATCTAATGTTTATAGTATGAGAGGTCCAAATGCAGAGGAGCAAATTTGAGATGTGGCAAAGGGATCTAACCCGACTCCTCCGCCGCTCCCCACCTCTGCGCCCCTTTCGTCACCACCTTCACTTGGCCGGCTTTGCTGAAAAAGGCTTTCACCCCGCTTTATATATAAAGCACCGATCATGAAGCACCCAGTACAAACACACGCCACTGCAACACACGCACACACCCAGGGCAAGATACATAGGCGCTGAGCACAACAACACCACCCCTAGCACTATCGCCACGAAGAGATGAATCTACATATGACGAACCATGTGCTCCAAGGCGGCGCCTTCAGGAAGGGTACGACATCGGAGCGCCGCCACCGCCCGATCCAAGGATTAGAGTTTCCCTGGAGCTGCATGACGGGCAATGAGAGCCGCGACGACGCCTTCAAGAAGGGAACGATCTTCGCCGCCGCCGGTCCATCCGAAGATAGAACATGTTTCATCTCGGCCAACACTCACCGCCACCAAACGCCACACCCAGGCAACCACGCCGCCCACACGACCATGGTGACCGGGCAGCACCAAGGCACGGGCTCTGCCTAAGAGCACCGCGCTACCACCACCAGGGCCGCGGCCCCGGCATCCAGAACCTTGACACCACCTTACCCGAGACCCATCGCAACCCCAACAAAAGAGACGAGAGAAAAGGTCCCACCTTTCGCACCCCTGGGCGACCCCCAACATCGAGACCCAATAGGCCGGCCAGAACTGGCATGCACCGACCTGTCTCGCTGCCTCGAGCGCGAGACGAGCTCGATCCTGCAGCACCGAGAGGGGGACGAGGTCAGTCCTACTGCACCGTGCGCGAGACGAGCTCGGTCCGGCTGCACCGTTGATGTCTACTACACAACCTTCTTCTTGTAGACGTTGTTGGGCCTCCAAGTGCAGAGGTTTGTAGGACAGTAGCAAATTTCCCTCAAGTGGATGACCTAAGGTTTATCAATCCGTGGGAGGCGTAGGATGAAGATGGTCTCTCTCAAGCAACCCTGCAACCAAATAACAAAGAGTCTCTTGTGTCCCCAACACACCCAATACAATGGTAAATTGTATAGGTGCACTAGTTCGGCGAAGAGATGGTGATACAAGTGCAATATGGATGATAGATATAGGTTTTTGTAATCTGAAAATATAAAAACAGCAAGGTAACTAATGATAAAAGTGAGCGTAAACGGTATTGCAATGCTAGGAAACAAGGCCTAGGGTTCATACTTTCACTAGTGCAAGTTCTCTCAACAATAATAACATAATTGGATCATAAAACTATCCCTCAACATGCAACAAAGAGTCACTCCAAAGTCACTAATAGCGGAGAACAAACGAAGAGATTATGGTAGGGTACGAAACCACCTCAAAGTTATTCTTTCTGATCGATCTATTCAAGAGTCCGCAGTAAAATAACATGAAGCTATTCTTTCCGTTCGATCTATCATAGATTTTGTACTAGAATAACACCTTAAGACACAAATCAACCAAAACCCTAATGTCACCTAGATACTCCAATGTCACCTCAAGTATCCGTGGGCATGATTATACGATATGCATCACACAATTTCAGATTCATCTATTCAACCAACACAAAGTACTTCAAAGAGTGCCCCAAAGTTTCTACCGGAGAGTCAAGACGAAAATGTGTGCCAACCCCTATGCATAAGTTCATGAGGTCACGGAACCCGCAAGTTGATCACCAAAGCATACATCAAGTGAATCACGTGATATCCCATTGTCAACACAGATACGCACATGCAAGACATACATCAAGTGTTCTCAAATCCTTAAAGACTCAATCCGATAAGATAACTTCAAAGGGAAAACTCAATCCATTACAAGAGAGTAGAGGGGGAGAAACATCATAAGATCCAACAATAGTAGCAAAGCTCGCGATACATCAAGATCGTATCACCTGAAGAACACGAGAGAGAGAGATCAAACACATAGCTACTGGTACATACCCTCAGCCCCGACGGTGAACTACTCCCTCCTCGTCATGGAGAGCGCCGGGATGATGAAGATGGCCACCGGTGAGGGTTCCCCCCTCCGGCAGGGTGCCGGAACAGGGTCCCGATTGGTTTTTGGTGGCTACAGAGGCTTGCGGCGGCGGAACTCTCGATCTATTTTGCTCCCCATGTTTTTAGGGTATATGGATATATATAGGCAAAAGAAGTCTGTCAGGGGAGACACGAGGGGCCCATGAGGGTGGGGGGCGCGCCCAGGGGGGGCAAGCGCGCCTCCCTGCCTCGTGGCCACCTCGTTGCTTCCCTGACGTACACTCCAAGTCTCCTGGATTGCTTCCGTTCCAAAAATAACTCTCCCGAAGGTTTCATTCCGTTTGGACTCCGTTTGATATTCCTTTTCTTCGAAACACTGAAATAGGCAAGAAAACAACAATTTGGGCTGGGCCTCCGGTTAATAGGTTAGTCCCAAAAATAATATAAAAGTGTATAATAAAGCCCATAAACATCCAAAACAGATAATATAATAGCATGGAACAATAAAAAATTATAGATACGTTGGAGACGTATCAACATCCCCAAGCTTAATTCCTGCTCGTCCTCGAGTAGGTAAATGATAAAAACAGAATTTTTGATGTGGAATGCTACCTAACATATTTATCAATGATATCTTCTTTATTGTGGCAAGAATATTCAGATCCATAAGATTCAAAACAAAAGTTTAATATTGACATGAAAACAATAATACTTCAAGCATACTAACAAAGCAATCATGTCTTCTCAAAATAACATGGCCAAAGCAAGCTATCCCTACAAAATCATATAGTCTGGCTATGCTCTATCTTCACCACACAAAGTATTTAAATCATGCACAACCCCGATGACAAGCCAAGCAATTGTTTCATACTTTTGATGTTCTCAAACTTTTTCAATCTTCACGCAATACATGAGCGTGAGCCATGGACATAGCACTATAGGTGGAATAGAATGGTGGTTGTGGAGAAGACAAAAAGGAGAAGATAATCTCACATCAAGTAGGCGTATCAACGGGCTATGGAGATGCCCATTAATAGATATCAATGTGAGTGAGTAGGGATTGCCATGCAACGGATGCACTAGAGCTATAAGTGTATGAAAGCTCAACAAAAGAAACTAAGTGGGTGTGCATCCAACTTGCTTGCTCACGAAGACCTAGGGCATTTTGAGGAAGCCCATCATTGGAATATACAAGCCAAGTTCTATAATGAAAGATTCCCACTAGTATATGAAAGTGACAACATAGGAGACTCTCTATCATGAAGATCATGGTGCTACTTTGAAGCACAAGTGTGGTAAAAGGATAGTAGCATTGTCCCTTCTCTCTTTTTCTCTCACTTTTTTAGGCCTTCTCTTTTTTATGGCCTCTTTTTTTTATTTAGTCCGGAGCCTCATCCCGACTTATGGGGGAATCATAGTCTCCATCATACTTTCCTCACTTGGGACAATGCTCTAATAATGATGATCATCACACTTTTATTTACTTACAACTCGATACTTAGAACAAATATGACTCTATATGAATGCCTCCGGCTGTGTACCGGGATATGAAATGACTCATGAGTGACATGTATGAAAGAATTACGAAAGGTGGCTTTGCCACAAATACGATGTCAACTACATGATCATGCAAAGCAATATGACAATGATGAAGCGTGTCATAATAAACGGAACAGTGGAAAGTTGCATGGCAATATATCTCAGAATGGCTATGGAAATGCCATAATAGGTAGGTATGGTGGCTGTTTTGAGGAAGATATATGGTGGGTGTATGATACCGGCGAAAGGTGCGCGGTATTTAGAGAGGCTAGCAATGGTGGAAGGGTGAGAGTGCGTATAATCCATGGACTCAACATTAGTCATAAAAAACTCATATACTTGTTGCAAAAATCTATTAGTTATCGAAACAAAGTACTACGCGCATGCTCCTAGGGGGATAGATTGGTAGGAAAAGACCATCGCTCGTCCCCCACCGCCACTCATAAGGAGGACAATCAATAAATAAATCATGCTCCGACTTCATCACATAACGGTTCACCATACGTGCATGCTACGGGAATCACAAGCTTTAACACAAGTATTTCTCAAATTCACAACTACTCAATTAGCATGACTCTAATATTACCATCTTCATATCTCAAAACAATCATAAGGAATCAAACTTCTCATAGTATTCAATGCACTTTATATGAGAGTTTTATTATATCCCTCTTGGATGCCCATCATATTAGGACTAAATTCATAACCAAAGCAAATTACCATGCTGTTCTAAAGACTCTCAAAATAATATAAGTGAAGCATGAGAGTTCATCTATTTCTTCAAAATAAAGCCACCGCCGTGCTCTAAAAGGATATAAGTGAATCACTAGAGCAAACGACAAACTACTCCGAAAGATATAATTGAAGATCAATGAGTAGTTTAATAATTATGCAACTATGTGAAGACTCTCTAACATTTAAAAAATTCAGATCTTGGTATTTTATTCAAACAGCAAGCAAAACAAAAGAAAATAAAGTGACGCTCCAAGAAAATAAAGTGACGCTCCAAGAAAATAAAGTGACTCTCGATCTATTCTGCTCCCCGATGTTTTTAGGGTATATGGATATATATAGCGAAAGAAGTCGGTCAGGGGAGCCACGAGGGGCCCACGAGGGTGGGGGGCGAGCCCAGGGGGGCAGGCGCGCCGCCCTGCCTCGTGGCCACCTCATTGCTTCCTTGACGTACACTCCAAGTCTCCTGGATTGCTTCCGTTCCAAAAATAACTCTCCCGAAGGTTTCATTCCGTTTGGACTCCGTTTGACATTCCTTTTCTTCGAAACACTGAAATAGGCAAGAAAACAACAATTTGGGCTGGGCCTCCGGTTAATAGGTTAGTCCCAAAAATAATATAAAAGTGTATAATAAAGCCCATAAACATCCAAAACAGATAATATAATAACATGGAACAATCAAAAATTATAGATACGTTGGAGATGTATCAACCGTGCGCGAGACGAGCTCGGTCCTACACAACCGGGCGCTAGACAAGCGGTGGACTGCAGCTGGGAGAGGACCAGCCCTCTGATGGGAGTAGCGACCGGGCGACGAGGAGATGGGGCGAAGGTCGAAATGGTCCAAACACAGACGAGCCGGCGCTGGAGAAGCCGGCCGCTGCCCCGGGCAGATCCGTCGAGTCACCGTGAAGCCGCCACGACACCGGGAGGCCACCCTCCGGACCTCCCCACGCCGCCGCCCACGGCCGGAGCAGCGGCCATGCCCGGGCGCTGCCCTACCCGCGTCGCCCGGTGAACTCCAAGCGCCGGAGCCGCCGAGCACGCACCACCAGAGCCATGCGCCGTCGGCCGACCCCCAACACTAGGCCGAACGCGGCCCATGCCGCCGTGAGGTTAGCTCTGGCTGGGACGCCGGTAGCCATCCCCGACCCTGGCCCACACCACTGTTGGGGAAAGCAGTAATTTCAAATTTTTTCCTACGATCACGCAAGATCTATCTAGGAGAAGCATAGCAACGAGCAGGGAGAGTGTGTCCATGTACCCTCGTAGACCAAAAGCGGAAGCGTTATATCAACGCGGCTGATGTAGTCGTACGTCTTCACGATCCGACCGATCCTAGCACCGAACGTACGGCACCTCCGTGTTCAGCACACGTTCAGCTCGATGACGTCCCTCGTACTCTTGATCCAGTTGAGGCCGAGGGAGATTTCCATCAGCACAACGGCGTGGCGACGGTGATGATGAAGTTACCGGCGCAGGGCTTCGCCTAAGCACTACGACGATATGACCGAGGTGTGTAACCGTGGAGGGGGGCACCGCACACGGCTAAGAGAAACTTAGATGTTATCTAGGGTGCCCTCCTGCCCACGTATATAAAGGAGGGAGGGGGAGGCCGGCCGGCCCTAGGGGGCGCGCCCAAAAGGGGAGTCCTACTAGGACTCCAAGTCCCAGTAGGATTCCACTTTGGTGGAAGGGGGGAAGAAGGAAGGAGAGGGAGATCGGGAGAGGGAAAGAGGGGCCGCACCCCCTCCCCTAGTCCTATTCGGACTTCCCTTGGGGGGAGGGAGGGCGCCACCTCCTGGCTGCTGCCCTCTCTCCCCTAAGGCCCACTAAGGCCCATTGCTTCCCCGGGGGGTTCCGGTAACCCATCTGGCACTTTGGTTTTACCCGAAACTTATCCGGAACACTTCCGGTGTCCGAATAACATGGTCCAATATATCAATCTTTATGTCTCGACCATTTCGAGACTCCTCATCATGTCCGTGATCTCATCCGGGACTCCGAACAATCTTCGGTCATCAAATCACATAAACTCATAATACAAATCGTCATCGAACGTTAAGCGTGCGGACCCTACGGGTTCGTGAACTATGTAGACATGACCGAGACACATCTCCGGTCAATAACCAATAGCAGAACCTGGATGCTCATATTGGCTCCTACATATTCTACGAAGATCTTTATCGGTCAAACCGCATAACAACATATGTTGTTCCCTTTGTCATCGGTATGTTACTTGCCTGAGATTTGATCGTCGGTATCCTCATACCTAGTTCAATATCGTTACTAGCAAGTCTCTTTACTCGTTCCGTAATGCATCATCCCGCAACTAACTCATTAGTCACATTGCTTGCAAGGCTTATAGTGATGTGCATTACCGGGAGGGCCCAGAGATACCTCTTTGACATTCGGAGTGACAAATCCTAATCTCGATCTATGCCAACTCAACGACACCATCGGAGACACCTGTAGAGCATCTTTATAATCACCCAGTTACGTTGTGACGTTTGATAGCACACTAAGTGTTCCTCCGGTATCTCGGAGTTGCATAATCTCATAGTCATAGGAACATGTATAAGTCATGAAGAAAGCGATAGCAATCACTACAAAAAAAAATACACTTCCGTGATGATACGTGTTTGTCACAGTAGGTCACGTTTTCTGTCATGCATGTACATCCATGACAAATTTATGACAGAATCAAGATAGTCATACCTGTGCCGTCGTAGAAGTGTTCCATGACATTACCAAAATTATCATCACGGAAGTGTCCACTTCCATGACGATAAATCGCGCGTCACAGAAGTGCTTTCGTCAAGGGTGACCGACACGTGGCATCCACCGTAACGGAACGCCGTTAAGCTATCGAGTCCGATTTTGGATCCGATAACCCGTTAACAGCCCTGACGAATGGGGACTTTCCACGTGTAAAATTCTGATTGGCTGACGGAAACACGTGTCAGCTCCGCGTTGGCACAGGTGTCACTCATCCAATGGGCGAGATGCGCCTATGATATGCTGACACGTGGACCGGCCCAAAAGTGGCCCATAAAGTTTAAATGGGCCGGCCCAACTAAAGGCCCACAAGATTTTGCGGTCCATAATGGGCCAGCCCAGCAAAAGGCCCACGCGATTTTGCGTATCATAATGGGCCGGCCCAGCTAAAGGCCCACGAGATTTTGCGGGCCATAATGGGCCAGCCCAGCTAAAGGCCCGCGAGATTTTTGGGCCATAATGGGCCGGCCTAGCTAAAGGCCCGCGAGATTTTGCGGACCATAATGGGCCGGCCCAGCTAAAGGCCCAACATTCTCAGTTAAGGCCCGTACGGCTAGTGTCAAATCGGCCCGTCAACGACCTGTCCTAAACTTGTCATCATCGCGGCTCATGGTCACTTCTGGCCCGTTAACAATCCGCTAAGTATATGGGCCGAATTACGGCCCGGTGTATTTCCGGCCTGTTAAAGGTCCTGCTTCATTTGGGCCCATTTACAGGCCATTGAAACTTTCGGCCCATAAACGACCATGAAGGATTTGGGTCATATTCGGCCATGTCTGACATTCGGCCTGTTAGAGGCCCACTATAGATTTGGGCCACTTTCGGCCTGTTGTGATTTTCGGCTTGTTAACATCGGACGAAATCCATGGGCCATATGTGGCCCAATGTCACATCGGGCCCATTAACGACCCATATAAAAATGACGATAATCTAGCCCGACCGAACTTCTGGCCTGTTAAAGGCCCATGTATTAGGTTGGCGCATTTACGACCCGTCCGAATTTCGGCCTGTGAAAGATCCGCATCGTAAATGGGCCCAATCTCACTTTCGGTCTTTTAAAGGCCCATGTTTTTATGGGCTTGAGATATTTACACCTGTAAACGGCCTATTGTTACTGAGGGCCCAAATTATGTTTAGGCCTGTTAAAGGCCCACTATGGGCACAAGCCTACCAGAAAAATATGAAATCTTATGCTGATTAAGGCCCATATATTTTTAGTGGGCTACATGCAAATTTCGGCCCATAATCGTTTTTAGCCCAATTGGAATGGGCCCGACGAATATTGGCATGTTGGGCTCCTACGAAGCTTTCGGCCGAATACATTACTAAGATAAACCTACACTATACAAAAATAGCGTCGTAATTATTGCAGCCTTTGGCAGCATCATAAATGCTGTATCACAACAAAAGGCCTGTTGGCATAAAGTTTACAGTCCTTGCAGATAAAAGCACCATCAGATGTATAGAAGCACATATCATTTGACCTGAGTGCTAATGTTTCAGGCTGTAGAATCTGATGGAGCAGCACGATCTTCACATTTTTTCCGCCATTGCTCTTGAACAACGAAGCGAATGTCTGATAGTCTAGTTTCAAAACCATTCATATCTTGACGACATTTGTCAACCACTATTCTTGTTTCCAAAACGACGTCCATTAGGGATTGGACTTGTGTCTGGAGCACATATATATCACTCTGTCTAGCAGGAAGATTTTGTTCAGTACGCGATTTGGACGAGGTTACCTTGACAACCAACCTAGAATTACGCAGGAAGGTGCTTTTTGCACTGTTAGTGGAGAGATACTGACGCACTGCAGCAAGAGGTGACATTGTGCTTGTGGTAGCCTCGTCACCTTCAGGTGGTTGTGGCTGTTCAATCATTTTTTCCATAGCTTCCTGAAAGTTTGAACTTGTAGATTAGTGTACCAGATAAGTTACTAATGAGACAAAAACAAACAAAGTAGGTTACACATTTATACATAACTTATTTTGGTGAACTATTGTAATACATTAGCATGTATTGTAGTGCCAACTACATAATAAATTCACTTTCGGAACATATGTCCATGTAGCATGCCTACTGTATTGTCTATTACCTCACATTCGTTGACATCTAAGGATAAAGAGACATGGTTTAAAGTAGGATGAACATAGTATGACATCATTCATATCATGGGCAAACAGATATAAAACAAACATGCTATTTTATCATTGTGTGCGCACGTGAACATAACAACTAGAATACAGATCAAGGCCAAAAGAATATCCTTCATCTCTTTTAAACCATGTAAGGTGAAATGATACGTTAAGACAACCGTGTATAAAAGTGAACAGAGTAACTGACATTGGCTGCAAACCAAGTAGTTAAATGAACACATCACAGTACCAATCAGTTCAAAGGCAGGAGTAATAAGGACTTACAACAACGGCTTGAACTGGTGTGCTCATGCCTTTCATCTTGCTGGTGTGGCAATCCTTGAAGATTTGCACTGCATTCGGTTCAGGTTCTTTTTGGTCCGCACAGGCTTTCCTCTGTATTTGGAACAAGTCAATATAGATATGATAATATGGCACAGAAAAAAGAAGGAAGTAGCAGCTATTTACAAGAGCCTCGCAGTGTGCAATATAGCTACAAGATCCTGTTGTCTGTTGGAATTTCACTTTAGAATGGTTGGTCTTGTTCTTCAAATAGTTAGCCTAGAAGAAGATACACTTGTAAGGCACATACATAAATACAAGTTCAATATGTGGTCTGATCAAGTACATATAGCCTACCTGATACTTTGGATCAGACCAGTGTTTAACGAGGGCTGTCTAGTCTTCATCTGTAATATATTCCACTGGAGATGTTTGGGCGATTTCATTGTTAGCCTTGCCTTCAAAGTGAGATTTTCTAAGGTGGTACTGATACTGTCGCAGAGCAGACTGAAAAACATGAGTGCATGCTTGTTTAGTTGCATCATCTTTCAGATCCAACTTGAACCTCATATGTTGAAAAAAGAATGTGGGTCTTATTAGGAGGAAGCTAGAAAGTATGGGACAGAGCAAGACAATATTACTAATTGCGATGAATAACATTACTTACGGATAAATGGTCAAGGAAGGTGTTAAACTGGGTATTGTCTTTCTCATTCCTGTACTGGATCCACGTTGGGAGGATACATGCATGACACCTAACGGCAACGACTGCCTCTGATACTAACTTGGCTGACTTTGTAGCATCACGTGGCCTTTTTAAACCTGCCTCAAAATGGATCTCCATTCTTCCTCCTTTAGATTTTTTAATCTGTCAAGCATTATCCATGATGTCTGTTTCCTCTTGCGTCGTGGTGCTAGTTCAACAACGAATATGGAAAGTGTTAGTGTACATCAAACTGAGAGAGTACATATAAAGGAGCATGCAACTGCAACTTGACTCGGTCAGGTACCGTCTTGGTGTTGATGCTCATGAGGTTCATCTGATCTTGCCAGGTCCTGTTGTGTCAGCAGTGCTTTGGAAGTAGTGTTAGGTGTGAAGGCAGCTTGGGAACTGGCCAGTTCTGGAGCAAACGAACGAGTAACTCGTTGAGATGCTGGTATAGTTGAAGCGGATGTTGCAGCTGGTGGAGCAGGTGATACTATGTTTGTAGATTTAGCCGGTGGACTTGGACCTTCTACTGCACTATAAGTACCAGCAGAATCTGGAAGGCAGATCCTTTTCCGTTTCACCCGACGAGTAACACCACTCCCTACTATATTATTTTCCTTGCTCTTTTTTGACTTTGCCATGTCAAGTCGTACCCACAACACAAAAGAATAAAATCTCTCTTCAGAACTCATTGATGCATGATACAGACAAGCAATACTTTGATGTAAGACAACCGTATGAGGATGGAATATGTAAGAAAAACAGGATGGCATGGCATATTCACAGCTACGATGTGTAAACTAAGCAGAAGGATTTTCAAGAAAATAGAAGTAATGCAAGATAGACACCATATGAAAGATGCAACCAATATTACTCTGCCAAGTTAAAAGTGTCTTGTCATAAGTGGCAATTCGAAAAATTAGAAGCAGTACAACGTAGAAACCAATTCAAGATGCAACCACTATCAAACTGCCATGTTAAAGTGTCAATCATGAGTGACTGATGCGGGATACACAACAGCAGTACTTTGATGTAAGAACATGGTATGATAGATAGATGCAGTGTATTCTAGACACAGAACGCCATGTCATATGCACATGTATAACGTATGAACTCAGCAGGTGCAATTTAATCAAAATAGAAGAAATACAGGCTAGACAACATATGCAACATGAAACCAATTATCACACTGTCAACTTAGAGCAAGCACCTGCGATGGTGGAGTACGGGAGATGAACTCATCATGTAGACTTGGAACTTCAACTTCATTAGTAGTAGCAGTGGCAAATCTAGAGAGTCTCTGTTTGCGTCGGTGCGGAGGACCACCAACATCCCCTAACTTAGTCTTTTCCTTCCTATTTTCTGATATTGCCTTATGAAGTCAAAACCACAAGAAGATGAATAAAATTAGCTCTGCATAACTGGTTGATGCATGATACAGACGAACACTACTTTGATGTAAGGCAAGCGCAGGATAGGAGGATGGAGTATATACAAAAAAATACAGCGTTTCATATTCACACGTACGATAGGAGGATGGAATATGTATGAAAAAACAGTAAGCGGAAGACATTTCAACGAAATTAGAAGAAATGAAAGCTAGGCACCATATGAACATGCAACCAATATCACTCTATCAGGTAAAAAGTGTCTCGTCGTAAGTGCCATTTCAAGAAATTAGAAGCAGTACAAGCTAGAAGACAATGCAAGATGCAACCTACATCACAGTCCCAAGTTAAATGTGTCTTATGGGTAAGTGATCGTTGCAGGTATAAGTTGTAAGCTACGCAGATGCAATTCAACATAACCAGAAGCATTACAAACTAGACATCATACGAAAAACGCAACCACATATAACAGTTCCAAGTTAGAGCAAGCACCTGTGATCGTGGAGTAGGGGAGATGTGCTCATCATGTACACGTATGTTCTAGAAACAGGAATACGTGTCATATTCACAGGCATTATGTGTAAAATAAGCAGATGCAATTCAACAAAGTTAGAAGCAATACAAGCTAGACATCATACGCAACATGCAACCACATATAATAGTGCCAAGTTAGAGCAAGCACCTGTGATGGTGGAGTAGGGGAGATGTGCTCATCATGTACACGTATGTTCTAGAAACTGGAACACGTGTCATATTCACAGGCATTATGTGTAAAGTAAGCAGATGCAATTCAACAAAGTTAGAAGCAATACAAGCTAGACATCATACGCAACATGCAACCACATATAATAGTGCCAAGTTAGAGCAATCACCTGTGATGGTGGAGTAGGGGAGATGTGCTCATCATCTACACAACTACGTTGACTGTTTAGCCTTGCGTTGTCTTGCGAATCTTGTTGGGAGGATGGCGGAGTAGAATCTGTAGAGAACCTCCGTTTCAGTTGCTCGGAAGGACCACCATCATCCAATGCCTTGCCAATTTCCTTCAGCTTTATTGATTTTGCATTGTGAGGTCAAACCGACAAGAAAAAGGAATATAATTCGCTCTTCAGAACTCATTCATGCATGACACTGACGAACACTACTCTGATGAAAGGCAAAGTCATGATACGAGGATGGAATATGTACGCAAAAATGGACGGCTTGACATATTCACACCTATGATGTGGTAACTAAGCAGAAGGCACTTCAACAAATTAGAAGCACTGCAAACTAGACACCATATGAAAGGTGCAATCAATATCACTCTGCCAAGTTAAAATTGTCTCGTCATAGGTGGCGATCATCAAACTAGAAGCAATACATGCTAAAAATCATATTCAAGACGCAAACCAATATCACACTGCCAACTTAAAGGTGTTCCATCATAAGTGACTGATGCAGGATACACAAGAAGAGTAGTTTCATGTAAAACATGGTGTGATAGACAGATATAGTATGTACCAAAAACAGGAAAGCGTGTCATATTCACACGTATCATGTGTAAGCTAAGTAGATGCAGTTTACACTAATTAGGAGCAATACAAGCTAGACACCATATGCAACATGCAACCAGATATCACACTGCCAAGTTAGAGCAAGCACCTTGGATGGTGGAGTAGGGGAGCGGAGACTTGGACCTTGTAATGCACTATCAGTACAAGGAGAATCGGTACAGATGCTCTGTAACGCCCCGGATTCGATGCGCCAGGTGTCTTCCAGTTATTCGCCTTCGTTGCCATGTCATTTGCTTGCGTGTTGCATTTTGCCATGTCATCATCTGCATTGCATCCTCATATTTTCAAAACTTGCATCCGACCTTTTTCCCCGTTGTCCATTTCGCGATCCGACACACTCGCCCGCACCTGTCGCCCCTCTCAGACCTCGTTTCGCGAGCGGGAGGAAAACGTTCTCGGAATGGGTCAAGATTTGACGAGTGGCCTTGGTATATCACCGGTAGACCGCCCGTCAAATTTTGTTCCATTTGGAGGTCGTTTGATGCCCCAACGGTTAACCGCGTAGCCCGAAACCCCCTTCTCTTTGCAGCCCAGCACCCCTTCACCACAGCCCACTAACCCATCAAACTCCCCTCCATGATCTCCGCCGTTCGATCACGATCGTGTGGGCAAAAATCGCTCCTCATTTGGACTCTCCTAGCTCCCTCTACCTATAAATATGTGACTCCCACCGAAAATTCGCAGACGAAACCCTAGCCCCGCTCCCCTCGCGCCGCCGGACATGTCCGCTCCCTCGCCGGACACGTCCGCCCCGCCGCCGCAGCCAACCACGGGTCGCCGCCGCCGCCGTTCCAACCGCGCGCCGCCACGGACCCG
>NC_057799.1:34279583-34299688 GCF_018294505.1 Triticum aestivum
CGTCCCGCGCCTCCTCGCGCCCAGATCCGGCTGGATCCGGTCGGGGAGAGGCCCCGCCGCCGCGCCCCGTCGCCGGAACTCCCTCGACGGCGTTCCCGCGACCTTGCCGGCCCGTCAGCCGCCGGCGTTGACCTCCGCTGCCGGCCGGGATCCCTCCGTCCAGATCCGGCCCGAGCCCTCCAACCAAACGGCTCCGCTGCACCGCTCCGTCCCGGAACCGCCTCATCCAACTTCGCCCCGAGAGGTTGTTTTTTTCTCTAAGTCCCCAGAAATCAGCATTATGTGTGCATATTCATCATGCCATAACTTCATGCTCAGTGCACCGATTTGTGCATATAATATGTCAAAATGGTCTTTGTGAGATGCTCTTCATTTTGTTCCATTGTGCCATGCTTGTTTGAGTTCATCTTGATGCCCTAATCATCGTTGCAAGTATGATGTTAACTGCTGTCTGTTAACAGAACTTTGTGATTTGTCGTTTTCATTGCATTTTGTGTGTGCATCCTATGAGTTTGATGTCTACACGTGTTTTGCACTACATTATGCCATATTTACAGGGGGGCTTGTCTTGTATTTTTGTGATCTATGTGGTGACTAGCACAAGCACGCAAAGTAGCCTCGATGATGTTGCTGATTTCTGTGACTTAGTCATTTCTGCCAAGTCTGAGTCTGTTATATTTTGTTGCTATGTTTCCATGCTGCTACCATGAGTTTTATGCATCATCTGGAGATGTTCACTAAGAATGTTTTGTTATAAATGTTATGCTCTATCCATCCATGTCCTTGGTTGCATTTATATCCTGCTGTAGCTTGTCATAATCTTGCTCCAAACTTGCTAAACAATGTTGCTGTCAGCCTGTTAACATTAAGTTCAGTTTGTCCATATGTTTTTCTAGTGATCCATGCACCCTATGTCTATGCTATTGCGATGTTTAGCTCCATAAATGTGTATTCTTACTGTTGGTCACCTTGTCATGCCATGTATGGCTATGTGGTAAGTTGTACAAGATCCCCAACATGCATTGATGCTACCATATTTTCTGTTGATCTTTGGAATAAGTTCAGTAAGGAAGTGTTGTTAAGTGCTTTTAGTACTAGAATTCAATGCTTAAGTTTGACATGAGAGCTTGCTGTAACTTTTTGTTTGATAGCTCTAAACTTTGCAACCTGATGTTATTTCTGCCATGTCCAGTGATTTCTGCTAAGTCTGTGAAACTGTTATTATTTGCAATCTTGCCATGTCCTTTTGAGCATGTTCTAGTGATTTCTGGAGATAGCTCAGTGTTCATGTTTTGTCATGCTTTACCTGTACATCATGTTCATGCCTTTTGTTTTCATGTTGAGGTGCTGTAGCATATTTTTTTATGCTTGCTAGATGCCTAGTTGCTGTTTTGGACAGCTTGTCCTTTAAACTTGTTTCATGTGTATGTGTTGCACCGTTGCTCCGTTTTGAGCATGCTCTATATGAAACTTGCTTAGAATTGCATGTAGTTTCATCTTACCTTGTTGCATCCATGTCTTGAGTGTGTTTGCTTGATGTTTGTATGCATTTTGCATCAATGCCATGTTTAACTTGTTTTGCTCATATCTTCTAGGCTGTAGCTCCGAACTAAATGAACTTTATATGTAACTTGGCTAGAATTTCGTGTAGATCATCATGGTGCATTTTAAATTGCTGTTTAACAACTTGAACATAAGGTTTATTCAGATCTGGACCAATTTCGAAATTTGCATATGAGGACTCACCGGAATTGTTATATGTTGTTTCCGGCCTCATTTAAACTTGCTTTGATGTGTTATTCTTGTATGCATCATCTCTTGCCATGAGTAGCTTCATGTAGCCTTGTCATGCGTCATACTTGGTTGAGCATCATGTCTTGTTTATGTGTTGCGTGTTTACCATGTTGTTTGCTTCTTTCCGGTTGTGCTTCTTCTCGATAGTTCCTGTTTCGTTGCGATCGTGAGGATTCACTACGCTTGGTTCGTCTTCATGGCTTCATCTTCTTCATGGAATTCATTCTTCTTCCTAGCGGGATTTCAGGCAAGATGACCGTCACCTTGGATCTCATTACTGTCATTGCTATGCTAGTTGCCTCGATGCTATCGCTATGCCGCGTTACCTGCCACTTGCTTATCAAGCCTCCCAAATTTCCATGAACCTCTAACCTTTGTCACCCTTCCTAGCAAACCGTTGTTTGGCTATGTTACCACTTTTGCTCAGCCCCTCTTATAGCGTTGCTAGTTGCAGGTGAAGATGAAGTTTGCTCCATGTTGGATTATGTTTATGTTGGGATATCACAATATCTCTTATATTATTAATGCATATATATACTTGGTAAAGGGTGGAAGGCTCGACCTTATGCCTGATGTTTTGTTCCACTCTTGCCGCCCTAGTTTCCGTCATATCGGTATTATGTTCCCGGATTTTGCGTCCCTAACGCGGTTGGGTGTTATGGGAACCCCTTGATAGTTCGCTTTGAATAAAACTCTTCCAGCAAGGCCCAACATTGGTTTTACATTTGCCTAACAACCTAAGCCTTTTTCCCTTGGGTTTCCGGAGCCCGAGGGTCATCTTTATTTTAGCCCCCCCGGGCCAGTGCTCCTCTGAGTGCTGGTCCAAACCGAGCGATGTCCGGCGCCCCCTGGGCAACCAGGGTCTATGCCAACCCGACGTCTGGCTCATCCGGTGTGCCCTAAGAACGAGATATGTGCAGCTCCTATCGGGATTTGTCGGCACATTGGGCGGCTTTGCTGGTCTTGTTTTACCATTGTCGAAATGTCTTGTAACCGGGATTCCGAGACTGATCGGGTCTTCCCGGGAGAAGGAATATCCTTAGTTGATCGTGAGAGCTTATAATGGGCTAAGTTGGGACACCCCTGTAGGGTTTGAACTTTCGAAAGCCGTGCCCGCGGTTATGTGGCAGATGGGAATTTGTTAATATCCGGTTGTAGTAAACTTGAAGTAAACTCTTCTAAAATACACCAACCGTGTGCGTAACCGTGATTGTCTCTCTTCGGGGTTGTTCGAGAGGAGAACACGGTTTTTGGGTTATGTTTGACGTAAGTAGGAGTTCAGGATCACTTCTTGATCATTACTAGTTGATGACCGCTAGCGTTGCTTCTCATCTCGCTCTTATTTGCGTAAGTTAGCCACCATACTTTGCTTAGCCGCTGCTGCAACCTCACCACCTTACCCCTTCCTTACCCATTAAGCTTTGCTAGTCTTGATACCCATGGTAATGGGATTGTTGAGTCCTCGTGGCTCATAGATTACTACAACAACAGTTGCAGGTACAGGTTTTGCGATGATCATGATGCGAGAGCGATGTTACTTGTTTTGGCGTTCTTCTGCTTCTTCGATCAGGGGATAGGTTCCAAGTCGGCAGCCTGGGCTAGCAGGGTGGATGTCGTTTGAGTTTCTGTTTATGTTTCATCCGTAGTCGGATGTTGTTCTCATGTATGTTGATGTATCCTTGGGCGTTTGTGCCTTATGTATGTATCCCCATCTATGTAATGGTACGATGTAATGATATCCACCTTGCAAAAGCGTCTCCAATATGCGCTTCTATCCTTAGTGGGACCTTTGAGTTCCTTTAGGATAGGGTCGCATATTGGGCGCGACATGCTCTGTTTACGTTACTGCAGAGGACCACCATCATCGCCTTCCTTACTCTTTTCCTTCCTCTTTTTTGATTTTGCCTTGTCAAGTCAAACCCACAAGAAAAAGGAAGAAAATTTGCTCTTCAAAACTCATTGATGCATGATACTGACGAACACTACTCTGCTGAAAGGCAAAGTCATGATACGAGGATGGAATATGTACGGAAAAATGGACGGCTTGACATATTCACACCTATGATGTGGTAACTAAGCAGAAGGCACTTCAACATATTAGAAGCACTACAAACTAGACACCATATGAAAGGTGCAATCAATATCACTCTGCCAAGTTAAAACTGTCTTGTCGTAGGTGGCGTTCATCAAACTAAAAGCAATACATGCTAGAAATCATATTCAAGATGCAAACCAATATCACACTGCCAACTTAAAGGTGTTCCATCATAAGTGACTGATGCAGGATACACAAGAAGAGTAGTTTCATGTAAGAACATGGTGTGATAGACAGATATAGTATGTACCAAAAACAGGAAAGCGTGTCATATTCACACGTATCATGTGTAAGCTAAGCAGATGCAGTTTACACTAATTAGGAGCAATACAAGCTAGACACCATATGCAAGATGCAACCAGATATCACACTGCCAAGTTAGAGCAAGCACCTTGGATGGTGGAGTAGGGGAGCGGAGACTTGGACCTTGTAATGCACTATCAGTACAAGGAGAATCGGTACAGATGCTCCGTTTACGTTGCTGCAGAGGACCACCATCATCGCCTTCCTTACTCTTTTCCTTCCTCTTTCTTGATTTTGCCTTGTCAAGTCAAACCCACAAGAAAAAGTAATAAAATTTGCTCTTCAGAACTCATTGATGCATGATACTGATGAACACTACTTTCATGTAAGGCAACCGCATGATAGGAGGATGGAATATATATGAAAAACAGGACGGCGTGACATATTGACATGTATGATGTATAAAGTGTAAACTAAGCACAAGGTGCTTGAACTTGTTAGAATCAATGCAAGCTAGAAACCATATGAAAGATGAAACCAATATCACTCTGCCAAATTAAAAGGGTGCCCTAACAAATGTATTTGACCAAATTAGAAGCAATACATGGCAACAGGTTAGAAATAATATGCAATATGCGACGAATAAAGGTGACTCATTATAAGTGATTGATGCAGGATACAGAAGAGAGGTAGTTTCATGTAAGAACAAGGTTAACACATAGATGTAGTGTGTACCAAAAATAGGAAGGCATGTCATATTCACAGGTATAATGTGTAAACTAAGCAGATGCAATTTACCCTAATTAGAAGCATTACAAGCTAGACACCGTATGCAACATGCAACCACATATCACACTAAGAAGTTAGAGCAAGCACCTATGATGGTGGTGTGGGGGAATTGCGGTCATCAACTAGAGAGCTATGTTGACTATCTTCATTTAGCCTGGCTGTTTCTTGAGAATCATGTGGGGAGGATGACATTGCACTCTTTAAACGAGTATGGCGTCTCACAGTAACCCACCCGGGTGACTGTCTCATCATAAGTGATTGACGAGGGATACAAAAGAGCATTAGTTTGATGTACGAACATGGTTAATAGACATATGCAGTATGTATCAAAAACAGGAAGGCATGTCATTATCAAAGGTATAATGTGTAAAGTAAGCAGATGCAATTTAACCAAATTGGAAGCAATACAAGCTAGACACCATATGCAACATGCTAATGACCCACAAGTATAGGGGATCTATCGTAGTCCTTTTTATAAGTAAGAGTGTCGAACCCAACGAGGAGCAGAAGGAAATGATAAGTGGTTTTCAGCAAGGTATTCTCTGCAAGCACTGAAATTATAGGTAACAGATAGTTTTGTGATAAGATAATTTGTAACGAGCAACAAGTAACAAAAGTAAATAAAGTGCAGCAAGCTGGCCCAATCCTTTTTATAGAAAAGGACAAGCCTGGACAAACTCTTATATAGAGAAAAGCGCTCCCGAGGACACATGGGAATTATCGTCAAGCTAGTTTTCATCACGTTCATATGATTCACGTTCAGTACTTTAATAATTTGATATGTGGGTGGACCGGTGCTTGGGTGCTGTCCTTACTTGGACAAGCATCCCACTTATGATTAACTCCTATTGCAAGCATCCGCAACTACAAAAGAAGTATTAAGGTAAACCTAACCATAGCATGAAACGTATGGATCCAAATCAGCCCCTTACGAAGCAACGCATAAACTAGGGTTTAAGCTTCTGTCACTCTAGCAACCCATCATCTACTTATTACTTCCCAATGCCTTCCTCTAGGCCCAAATAATGGTGAAGTGTCATGTAGTCGACGTTCACATAACACCACTAGAGGAGAAACAACATACATCTCATCAAAATATCGAACGAATACCAAATTCACATGACTACTAATAGCAAGACTTCTCCCATGTCCTCAGGAACAAACGTAACTACTCACAAAGCATATTCATGTTCATAATCAGAGGAGTATTAATATGCATATAGGATCTGAACATATGATCTTCCACCAAATAAACCAACTAGAATCAACTACAAGGAGTAATCAACACTACTAGCAACCTACAAGTACCAATCCTGGACTTAGAGACAAGAATTGGATACAAGAGATGAACTAGAGTTTGAGAGGAGATGGTGCTGGTGAAGATGTTGATGGACATTGACCCCCTCCCGATGAGAGGATCGTTGGTGATGATGATGGCGATGATTTCCCCCTCCCGGAGGGAAGTGTCCCCGGCAGAACAGCTCCGCCGGAGCCCTAGATTGGTTCCGCCAAGGTTCCGCCTCGTGGCGGCGGAGTCTCGTCCCGAAAGCTTGCTTATGATTTTTCTTCAGACGAAAGACTTCATATAGCAGAAGATGGGCACCGGAGGGCCAACAGGGGGCCCACGAGGCAGGGGGGCGCGCCCAGGGGTAGGGGGCGCCCCCACCCTCGTGGCCAGGGTGTGGGCCCCCTCTGGTATTTCTTCCGCTCAGTATTTTTTATTATTTCCAAAAATAACTTTCGTGGAGTTTCAGGACTTTTGGAGTTGTGCAGAATAGGTCTCTAATATTTGCTCCTTTTCCAGCCTAGAATTCCAGTTGCCGGCATTCTCCCTCCTTATGTAAACCTTGTAAAATAAGAGAGAATAGGCATAAGTATTGTGACATAATGTGTAATAACAGCCCATAATGCAATAAATATCGATATAAAAGCATGATGCAAAATGGACGTATCAACTCCCCCAAGCTTAGACCTCGCTTGTCCTCAAGCGGAAGCCGATAACGATAAATATGTCCACATGTTTAGAGGTAGAGGTGTCGATAAAATAAAATACGGATATGAAGGCATCATGATTATTCTCATAACAGCAACATATATGGATAATGTCATATGATTTCTTATGCTCAAGTAATAATCTATTCATAATGCAAAGTATGAATCAGAAACTTCATTGAGAACTAACAAACTATAATCTCAGTCATTGAAGCAATTGCAATTTATCATAACATCAGAAAGAGTCTATGTCAGAGCTTTTCAGCAAGTCCACATACTCAACTATCATTTAGTCTTTCACAATTGCTAACACTCACGCAATACTTGTGGTTACGGAATTTTAATCGGACACAGAGAAAGATAGGGGCTTATAGTTTCGCCTCCCAACCTTTTACCTTAAGGGTAATGTCAACAATAATAGTTCATGCTAACTTACATCCAATTAGATATATATGTCTGGATCTTTCCAACACACTGTGCTTGCCAAAGGATAAAATATAAAAAGGAAAGGTGAAGATCACCATGACTCTTGCATAAGGGTAAGAGATAAAAGTAAAAGATAGGCCCTTCGCAGAGGGAAGCAGAGGTTGCCATGCGCTTTCAGGGTTGGATGCACAAAATCTTAATGCGAAAGAACGTCACTTTATATTGCCACTTGTGATATGGACCTTTATTATGCAGTCCGTCGCTTTTATTTCTTCCACATCACAAGATCGTATAAAGCTTATTTCCTCCACACCAATCAATCATACATATTTAGAGAGAAATTTTTATTGCTTGCACCGTTGACAACTTACTTGAAGGATCTTACTCAATCCATAGGTAGATATGGTGGACTCTCATGGCAAAACTGGTTTAAGGGTTTTTGGAAGCACAAGTAGTATCTCTACTTGGTGCAAAGAATTTGGCTAGAATGAGGGGGAAAGGCAAGTTCAACATGTTGGATGATCCATGACAATATACTTTATTTCAGATATAAGAAAACATAACCCATTACGTTGTCTTCCTTGTCCAACATCAACTCTTTAGCATGTCATATTTTAATGAGTGCTCACAATCATAAAAGATGTCCAAGATAGTATATTTATATGTTAAACCCCTCTTTCTTTATTACTTCCTATTAATTGCAACGATGACCAAAGCTATGTTTGTCAACTCTCAACAACTTTTAATCATCATACTCTTTCTATGTGAAGTCATTACTCTCCATAAGATCAATATGATCTCTTTTTAATTGTTTTCTCTTTTCTTTTATTCACTCAAGATCATAGCAAAATAATCAAGCCCTCGACTTAACACTAATCTTTATTATATAGCTCACGGACTCGATTACATAGAGGGATCATAAAGCAAAACTCAAAACTGGATCATACCAAAACTTTAATTCTACTAGATCAAGATAATACTAAAAAGGATCGAACTAAGAAAAGCGGTAAAGATAGGAGATGTGGTGGTGATACGTTACTGGGGCACCTCCCCCAAGCTTGGCAGTTGCCAAGGGGAGTGCCCATACCCATATGATATTATATCTCCTTTGCTGGTGAAGAAGGTGGAGGTGATGATGGATAGTCGCACATCAAGCGTAAGAGGTCCTCCAACTTGCGGATAATGCCCTTGAGTGCAATGATATGCTCATTCAACAAAATATTTTCACGTGTGAGATACTTGTTTTGTATGCGAGCTAACTCAATCATCTTGAAAGCTTCGATCTCAGTTGGGGTAAGAAGATTGTGATCAAGTTGAAGGATGTCTTCTGTTGCCGGAACTTGGTCCTCCGTGGCCTTCTTGATCCCTTCATCCTTGTTGATCCCCATGGGTTCTTCCCTTTTAGCTCTATCTTCATTAGCCAAGCATCGTTGTCACCATTGTTGGAGGAGGGGGACGACATGATGCCTGGCCTTGACAACCCTGACAGAAAACAGCTCGAAATGAAAATAGAGGATATTTGCGTGATACAGGAGTCAAAACCTTCGGGAGATTATATAATGAATTTTTACCGACCAAAATACGTACCGTGCAAGAAAACGGAGTCCGGAGAGCGCACGAGGTGCCCACGAGGCAGGGGCGCGCGCCCAGGGGGGTAGGACGCGCCCTCCACCCTTGTGGAGCCCTCGTGTCCTTCCCGGACTGCTTCTTATTTTTCTATTTTTCTAAATATTCCAAAACGGAGAAAAATTGCCATTAGAACTATTTTGGAGTCGGTTTACTTACTGTACCACATACCTATTCCTTTTCGGAGTCTGAAACGTTCCGGAAAGTGTCCCTTATGTATTCCTCCGGGGTCACGGTTTCAATAACATTGGTTTCAACATTTATGGGATTACCTGAGATATAATGTTTGATTCTTTGACCATTCACCACCTTCGGATTTGTGCCTTCGAAGTTGTTGATTTTTATGGCACCGGAACGATAGACCTCCTTGATAACATAAGGACCTTCCCATTTAGAGAGAAGTTTTCCTGCAAAAAATCGTAAACGAGAGTTGTATAGCAATACATAATCACCTATATTAAACTCACACTTTTGTATCCTTTTGTCATGCCATCTTTTAACCTTTTCTTTAAACAATTT
Organism: Triticum aestivum; assembly: GCF_018294505.1. Taxonomy (NCBI): domain Eukaryota; kingdom Viridiplantae; phylum Streptophyta; class Magnoliopsida; order Poales; family Poaceae; genus Triticum; species Triticum aestivum. The sequence continues at coordinate 34,289,068 of NC_057799.1, forward strand.
GGCATTCTCATAGGCTTGGGTTCTCCATTCATCAAGTGAGCTAATGTCAAATAACCTCTTCTCACCGGCAAGTTTGAAATCGTAGTTGAGCTCTTTAATAGCCCAATAAGCCTTATGTTCTAGTTCGAGAGGTAAGTGACACACTTTACCATAAACCATTTTATACGGAGACATACCCATAGGATTTTTATATGCAGTTCTATAGGCCCATAATGCATCATCAAGTTTCTTGGACCAATTCTTTCTAGATCTTAACAGTCTTTTGCAAAATTAATTTGAGCTCTCTATTGCTCAATTCTACTTGACCACTAGACTGTGGGTGATAAGGAGATGCAATTCTATGATTAACATCATACTTCGCAAACATTTTACGGAAAGCACCATGAATAAAATGTGAACCACCATCAGTCATTAAATATCTGGGGACTCCAAACCTCGGAAAAATAACTTCTTTAAGCATTTTAATAGAAGTGTTATGATCAGCACTACTAGTTGGAATAGCTTCTACCCACTTAGTAACGTAATCAACAACAACTAAAATATGTGTGTATCCATTAGAGGCAGGAAACGGTCCCATATAATCAAAGCCCCAAACATCAAATGGTTCAATAACAACTGAATAATTCATAGGCATTTCTTGACGTCTACTAATATTACCAATTCTTTGACATTCATCGCAAGATAAGACAAACTTACGGGCATCCTTGAAGAGAGTAGGCCAATAAAAATCGGATTGCAATACCTTATGTGCAGTTCTATCTCCAGCGTGGTGTCCTCCATAAGCCTCGGAGTGACACTTGCGTAGGATCTGTTCCTGTTCATGCTCAGGTACACAACGTCTAATAACACCATCTACTCCTTCTTTATAAAGATGTGGATCATCCCAAAAGTAATGTCTCAAATCATAGAAGAACTTTTTCTTTTGCTGGTATGTGAAACTAGGTGGTATAAATTTGGCAACAATGTAATTAGCATAATCCGCATACCATGGAGCAGTACGAGGAGCGCTTATGACATTTAATTGTTCATCAGGAAAGCTATCATCAATAGGTAGTGGGTCATCAAGAACATTTTCCAACCTAGACAAGTTGTCTGCAACGGGGTTCTCAGCTCCCTTTCTATCAATAATATGTAAATCAAATTCTTGTAGCAGGAGAACCCATCTAATAAGTCTAGGTTTAGCATCTTTATTTTCCATAAGATATTTAATAGCAACATGATCCGTGTGAATAGTTACTTTAGAATCAACAATATAAGGTCTAAACTTATCACAAGCAAATACAACTGCTAAGAATTCTTTTTCAGTAGTAGCATAATTTCTTTGAGCATTGTCTAGAGTTTTACTAGCATATTGGATAACATTTAATTTCTTATCAACTCTTTGCCCTAGAAAAGCACCTACAGCATAATCAGTAGCATCACACATAATTTCAAAAGGTAAATTCCAATCAGGTGGCTGAACGATCTGTGCAGAAATCAATGCTTTCTTAAGTATTTCAAATGCTTCTACACAATCATCATTAAAGACAAATGGTATATCTTTTTGTAATAGATTAGTCAGAGGCCGAGAAATTTTTGAGAAGTCCTTAATGAACCTCCTATAAAAACCGGCATGACCAAGGAAACTTCTTATACCTTTGATGTCCTTGGGACATGGCATCTTTTCAATAGCATCAACCTTGGCTTTATCAACTTCAACGCCTCTTTCCAAAATTTTATGCCCCAAAACAATGCCTTCATTAACCATAAAGTGGCACTTCTCCCAATTCAAGACAAGATTAGTTTCTTCACATCTCTGCAAAAATCGATCAAGGTTGCTCAAGCAATCATCAAAAGAGGATCCATAAACGGAGAAATCATCCATGAAAACCTCACATATCTTTTCACAAAAGTCAGAGAATATAGCCATCATGCATCTTTGAAAGGTAGCAGGTGCATTACATAAACCAAAAGGCATACGTCTATAAGCAAAAGTACCGAAAGGGCAAGTAAAAGTGGTCTTTGATTGATCATCAGCTGAGACAGGTATTTGAGAGAAACCAGAGTAACCATCTAGAAAGCAAAAATGTGTATGTTTGGATAATCTTTCTAGCATTTGATCAATAAAAGGTAAGGGGTAATGATCTTTTTTAGTAGCTTTATTTAATTTGCGGAAATCAATTACCATCCTATAACCTGTAATAATTCTTTGTGGGATCAATTCATCTTTATCATTAGGAACGACGGTAATACCTCCCTTTTTAGGGACACAATGGACATGACTTACCCACTGACTATCAGCAATGGGATAAATAATACCTGCCTCAAGAAGCTTTAGTATTTCCTTTCTTACCACTTCTTTCATCTTAGGATTCAGCCGTCATTGGTGATCACGAACTGGTTTGGCATCTTTCTCCAAATTTATTTTGTGTTGGCATGGAGTGGGACTAATGCCCTTAAGATCATCAAGAGTATATCCAATAGCAGCGCGATGCTTCTTCAGAGTTTTCAATAATCTCTCTTCTTCATGCTCTGAAAGGTTAGCACTAATAATAATAGGATATATCTTTTTCTCATCAAGATAAGCATATTTAAGAGTATCGGGTAACGGTTTAAGCTCAAACACGGGATCACCCTTGGGTGGAGGAGGATCCCCTAGGATTTCAACAGGCAAGTTGTGTTTCAGGATGGGTTCCTGTTTAAAGAATACTTCATCTATTTCCCTTCTTTCATTCATAAACATATCATTTTCATGGTCTAGCAAATATTGTTCTAAAGGATCACTAGGAGGTACGACAATAGAAGCAAGACCAATAATTTCATCCTTACTAGGCAATTCCTCTTCACGGTGTTGTCTACGAAATTTAGAAAAGTTAAACTCATGAGACATATCACCTAAACCAATAGTAACAACATCCTTTTCGCAGTCTATCCTAGCATTAACAGTGTTCAAGAAGGGTCTACCAAATATAATGGGACAAAAGCTATCTAGTGGGGAACCAAGAACAAGAAAATCAGCAAGATATTTAGTTTTCCCACACAAGACTTCAACATCTCTAACAATTCCCATGGGTGAAATAGTATCTCTATCGGGAAGTTTAATTGTGACATCAATGTCTTCTAACTCAGTAGGTGCAATATCATGCATAATTTCTTTGTATAAGTCAATAGGTATTGCACTAGCACTAGCACCCATATCACATAAGCCATGATAACAATGATCTCCTATTTTAACAGAAATAACATGCATGCCTACCACAGGTCTATGTTTATCTTTAGCACAAGGTTTGGCAATTCTAGCAGTTTCATTACAGAAATGAATAACATGCCCATCAATTTTATCAGACAAGAGATCTTTAACAATAGCAATATTAGGTTCAACTTTAACTTGCTCAGGAGGTGTATAAGTTCTAATATTGCTTTTACGAACCACAGTTGAAGCTTTAGCATGATCCTTTATTCTAACAGGGAAAGGTGGTTTCTCAACATAAGCAGTAGGAACAATAGGATCATTATAAGTGATAGTCTTTTCTTCAACTTTAATAGGTGCAACTACTTTTACTTCTATGGGAGGATGATATCTGAACCACTTCTCCTTAGGGAGATCAACATGAGTAGCAAAAGATTCACAGAAAGAAGCTACTATCTCAGAGTCAAGTCCATATTTAGTGCTAAATTTACGGAAAACATCGGTATCCATAAAAGATTTAACACAATCAAACTTAGGTGTCATACCTGACTCCTTACCTTCGTCGAGATCCCAATCTTCAGAGTTGCGTTTAATTCTTTCTAATAAATCCCATTTGAATTCAATAGTCTTCATCATAAAAGAGCCAACACAAGAAGTATCGAGCATGGTGCGATTGTTATCAGAAAGCCGAGCATAATTTTTTTGAATAATTATCTATCTTGGGAGCTCATGATTGGGGCATGAATATAACATTGATTTAAGCCTCCCCCAAGCTTGAACGATGCTTTCTCCTTCGCGAGGCCAGGAATTATATATATAATTGCAATCACGATGAACAAGATGCATAGGATAAAACTTCTGATGAAATTCCAATTTCAATCGTTTGTAGTTCCATGATCCCATATCATCACATGGCCTATACCATGTCAATGAATCTCCCTTCAAAGATAAAGGGAAGACCTTCTTCTTAATAACATCATCGGGCACACCTGCAAGCTTAAATAATCCACAAACTTCATCCACATATATTAGGTGCTCATCAGGATGCATTGTTCCGTCTCCTGCAAAAGGATTAGCTAGCAGTTTTTCTATCATACCCGAAGGAATCTCAAAGTAGAAATTTTCATTTTCAGTAGGTTCAGTAGGTTGAGGAGCAACTCTTTGCTCTACTGGTCAGGGTGAAGATACCCCGAACAAGCCCCTCAGGGGATTACTTTCCATAGTAACAAGTGACAGTAAATTTCAGCACACTATATAAAATTTTCCTTACCAAATTCCACCTACCAAAGGCGCTTCACTCCCCGGCAACGGCGCCAGAAAAGAGTCTTGATGACCCAGAAGTATAGTGGATCTATCGTAGTCCTTTCGATAAGTAAGAGTGTCAAACCCAACGAGGAGCAGAAGGAAATGATAAGTGGTTTTCAGCAAGGTATTCTCTGCAAGCACTGAAATTATAGGTAATAGATAGTTTTGTGATAAGATAATTTGTAATGAGCAACAAGTAACAAAAGTAAATAAAGTGCAGCAAGGTGGCCCAATCCTTTTTGTAGCAAAGGACAAGCCTGGACAAACTCTTATATATAGAAAAGCGCTCCCGAGGACACATGGGAATTATCGTCAAGCTAGTTTTCATCACGTTCATATGATTCGCGTTCAGTACTTTGATAATTTGATATGTGGGTGGACCGGTGCTTGGGTGCTGTCCTTACTTGGACAAGCATCCCACTTATGATTAACTCCTATTGCAAGCATCCGCAACTACAAAAGAAGTATTAAGGTAAACCTAACCATAGCATGAAACATATGGATCCAAATCAGCCCCTTACGAAGCATCGCATAAACTAGGGTTTAAGCTTCTGTCACTCTAGCAACCCATCATCTACTTATTACTTCCCAATGCCTTCCTCTAGGCCCAAATAATGGTGAAGTGTCATGTAGTCGACGTTCACATAACACCACTAGAGGAGAAACAACATACATCTCATCAAAATATCGAACGAATACCAAATTCACATGACTACTAATAGCAAGACTTCTCCCATGTCCTCAGGAACAAACGTAACTACTCACAAAGCATATTCATGTTCATAATCAGAGGAGTATTAATATGCATATAGGATCTGAACATATGATCTTCCACCAAATAAACCAACTAGCATCAACTACAAGGAGTAATCAACACTACTAGCAACCTACAAGTACCAATCCCGGACTTACAGACAAGAATTGGATACAAGAGATGAACTAGGGTTTGAGAGGAGATGGTGCTGGTGAAGATGTTGATGGAGATTGACCCCCTCCCGATGAGAGGATCGTTGGTGATGACGATGGCGATGATTTCCCCCTCCCGGAGGGAAGTGTCCCCGGCAGAACAGCTCCGCCGGAGCCCTAGATTGGTTCCGCCAAGGTTCCGCCTCGTGGCGGCGGAGTCTCGTCCCGAAAGCTTGCTTATGATTTTTCTTCGGACGAAAGACTTCATATAGCAGAAGATGGGCACCGGAGGGCCAACAAGGGGCCCACGAGGCAGGGGCGCGCCCAGGGGGGTAGGGCGCGCGCCCCACCCTCGTGGCCAGGGTGTGGGACCCCTCTGGTATTTCTTCCGCTCAGTATTTTTTACTATTTCTAAAAATAACTTTCGTGGAGTTTCAGGACTTTTGGAGTTGTGTAGAATAGGTCTCTAATATTTGCTCCTTTTCCAGCCCAGAATTCCAGCTGCCGGCATTCTCCCTCCTTATGTAAACCTTGTAAAATAAGAGAGAATAGGCATAAGCATTGTGACATAATGTGTAATAACAGCCCATAATGCAATAAATATCGATATAAAAGCATGTTGCAAAATGGATGTATCACATGCAACCACATTTGACAGCGCAAAGTTAAAGCAAGCACCTGGGATGGTTGTGTGTGGCAATTGAGATCATCAACTACAGAGCTACGTTTACTGTCTCCAACTGCTGACACTGCATCCTTTAGAGCGCTAAAACGCTTAGTGCTTATCTTCAAATTACACTGGAGCGACTTCTGTCTTTTCTTTTCAGCATTCATCAACACTGCGTCAGAGTCTGAAATACCCATGCATAAAAAAACAATAGTGTGAGTATGGGTGAAGTGTGTGCACAATTAGTATAGTGTAAAGGTAGCAGATAGCAGGTCGGTGAGAAATAAATGACGGGAGACATATGATAGCTCTACAACATGCATGGCACACTAAATTACTACAGGATTATATGAAAATAACATTTGACTGAAAACAAATAGGCCAGTCCATTTTTTCTGCATCGTCCGATGTACAAAGAACGGGCAGATCGCCTTCATCTACCTCCAGCCAGTCAGTGTTGACGATCTTCCTTGAAACGGCAGCGACCACCGGCCCAGTCCCTTGCCTGCGCCCTCCCATCGACCTCACCGCACCGCCGTGCTTGGCAGCCCCCTGACAATCCATTCAAGCCCCGCCGACCTCCAGATCGGGCACAAGCAGCTCCTGCGCCCCACACCCCTATGATAGACACCGATGCACTGCTTCCCTGGCGAACAGGCGGACTAGGTGCTCCGCGCGCCTAAGCGGGTGCTGCTTCTTTTAATCGCGGTTCGACTGACCCTGAATTGAAATCCAGGCGGGCTACTGACCTCTAGCAAAGGTGAAATAGTAAAGGGAGGAAACCTTGTGCATTTAGTATCACGAAGAAGATGCAGTAAGAAGCGATCAACTAGTTTCTTTCGTGGGATGAATATGGTGTGAGCAGAGACATAAGGTTTGCACGAATAAGGGAAGAGGAGTACCTCTTTCTGCTGGCAGTGTTGTGACCTCCTTCTGTTTTTCCAACGATCTTCTTGTGGTTCGCTGGAAACGAGAAGTTGTGGAGGATGGTGCAGCCTTGGACAAACCCATGGCCAAGTTGTTGAGTGTGGTGCGGTGGCCGTCTGTCGGCGGTGGGGAAGCAGATCCGAGGAGGCGGACGACGGCGTAGCGGGAACAACTTCGGTGCGGTGGACGGTTGCGATAGTGGAGCGGCAGCAGTGAGGCGCAGGACGGCGTGGTCGGAGTGGTTCTGGTACGGCGCAAGTCAGCGTCGGTGTCGTGGAGGCAGCTCTACCTCGGCTTCAGCTGCTAAGTCCTTGAGGGCGTTGCGGTTGCGTTGGACGACGACGTCGGGGTACCGGCTCCGGCGTGATGGAGTTGGGCGGCGGTGGATTGGGCGCTATGGGGTGGAGGACGGAGGAGGCTGGGGTTTCGCGGCTGGTGGAGAGGGCATTTTGGCGCCCACGGAGTATGAATGGGGAAACAGAGGGAGGCAGGGAACTAAGGGGGAACAATGTTTCGGTTTGGGACACGCTTGTTTGAAATTTGGGGAAAGTTACAAACTTTGCCCCCATTTAAAATTTCGGACATATTGCAGGTTGGGGGTAGGACAGTAATCTTAGGTGTCCCAAATGTGGGCGGGATAGATTTTGGCCGAGCGCATGGGTGTTTAGGCGCCCACGGCGTATGAATGCTTCTCGGAGGCGGTTGAGACTGGCGTCTTGGTGAAGTTATAAACCTACCCCGGTTTAGATCTTTGGACATCGGGCCGATAGGCTACACGGGCTAGAGTCAGGACAGTAATTTCCTACCACCAAACATTAGTCTCGCGCGGTTTTGGGTGACTAGAGGCCTATTTGGCGCTTCATTCAATATTTGGGAGCAGAAGCATTAACGTTTTCGGTTCTCTTGAATTGAACATTCAGGATTTGTCAAACTTCACAAATCTTTACTCTTGAAAATCCTAAAGCTACGATTATTTTGGAATGGAGGTGGTACATTTGAATATACATTGTACACGAGTATATATTAAAAAATATGCAACTTACCTCAGTTCATGCATGGTTCCAGATATAATCTCCTTGGTTGCAAAAAAAAAGTTAGACATGCGTATGAATATATATATAGCATGTTCAAACGCACAACAAAGATTGATGCCCCCTTTTACATCTGATTTACAAATGCCATTATCTCGGGTTCAAATAGATGAATGCACTTCCTATGAATTCGAATCTTCGAAACCCCCTTTATGTTGAATTCGACATGTATTCTATTTCGTAGCTAGCAATTTGGAATGTATCCATGCAAGTGACAAATGTATAAAGTGCTTCACACTAACAACATGGAGTGCACTAATTAATGTTTATATATGAATTGCAAAAGCATCCATTGCCTGTATTTCAAACCGCTCTCACTCTATGGATCGATAATATGAAATAAACACATGCACATGCTAGAATTCAATAGAGTATGGGTGTCTGATAGACCGATTTTCGTCCATACGCAATTTGCAAAATTCATGATCTCATCCAAAAATAATAATGCCATTTATATTTTAATTTAATGCGTAGAACCGCCTTTTACACGTAGATGCACTATGCCTCGGCCCGTTCTCACAAACGCGCTATATATCTCTCTATCTACCGCATAAGTGCACACACTTTATATGCATCGGCATTTCTCTTTCACACATGCTCACAATCTCTCTCGGGGTGTCGGGGAGTCTCACGCACATGCTCTCTCTGTCTCTCTCTCTCTCTCTCTCTCTTTCTGACTACTGTGTACCACTCTTTTCACTAATCTCAGTTGGAAAACACTATTTCTCTCACATGCATATATACACACGCACGGTCTCTACTAGCCCTCTATACGCACATATATGTGCCTACGTGTCTCTCGCACGCACATTATCTTTAGGCCTCTCTCGCACACATTGCCCCCCAGACACACCTCTCTCTTAGTAGTTGGCAGATATGATTCCATCATATCATTCGGTAGGATATCCCTGACTGTTAGGCTGGATGGTAATACGAGGCAAAGTTTTACCCTAGTTCGGACCCTTGCAGTTGAGGAAAAAGCCTACTCCTGGTACTGTATATTAGTGATAGGGGTGTGTACAAAGTACACGTGAATACCAGGCATTGTGTGTGTGTGTATACTATCGACGAACTAGCCCCCAAGCTTCTATAACATACTGGGGGCCTAGGGTTACAAATCATATATAGTCGGCTTATCACCAGTGGGGATAGAGTCCTCCGCGACTCTGGTAGATAGCTTCGTGTTGTACGCCGAGTCCTCCACATGGGTCTTCGTATAACACGTCTCGATCCAACCTATGTGGCGCGGGATGGAACCGACCCATGAGTCCTCATGTTGACCCACCACAACTAGAAATGATGTGCCCACCACACCACACACGCAATCGGCCACTAAGAAAATAAGCATATACAATAGTACAATGTTATACATGAAAGTTAATTGCATGGTGCATCCAAAAATATTTGTTCTGCATTGTGAATGTTTATATATTCTCCTAAAATATTAGTCACGGGAAAGAGAAACGAAGGGCATATCTCTCCTTGTCTCCACCGGACATCCCCTCTTTCTACACAAACTATCTCTCGGCCCTCTAAAAGTATGCATGCCCATGACACATTCACGCATGACGGTCACTGTATTTCAAGCTAAAGCACTATACGGTCACTGGAGTTCAGAATATGCTCATTACGGTCACCGTATACATTCTCGTGGTGACCATACGGTATCTAGCTCACGATACGTCTCCGTATTTTCTTGATGACACTGACGGACTTTGCATTTGATGCGTGCTCTGTATTTTGTTGACGACACTTATGGTCATTGTATTTGAAGCGAAAGCACGATATGGTCACTGGACTTCAGACTAAGCTCATCACGGTCACCACATACATTTTGTCGTGCTAACCAACATGTGGTTGGATGGTTAGGAGGACAGTGGTTTCTCGAGCCCACCAGGGTTAAAGTCCCGGTGCTCGCATTTATCCTGGGTTAATTTCAGTATTTTCTGGCGATGTGCGTTCAGTGGGAGGAGACGTTCCACTCGACTACGAGGCACCTATGGTGACTTCGTAAAATCTCAAGATCATATGCTGGCCCACTCTCTCGAAGGTGCTCATAGGGGTAGGGTCTGCGTGTGTGCTTATAGCGGTGAGTGCTTGCGCGTATATATGAGCCCTTGCGTCTGTACCATGTTAAAAAAATACATGTCATGATTATACGGTCACTGGCTCACCCGTACAACTCCGTATTTTGTTGATGACACAATCAATTGACCAGTCAAACATTTCACGTGGCGCAACTAGTGTTGCACCATCGGGGTGCGTAACCTGGGGCCCACCTGTCAGCCCGTATATGAAAGAAAGAAATGGTAGTTTGAGTCTATAGTGTGTTAATAAAATACATTTTAGGGTGATCATACGGTCACTGGCTCACCATACAGCTCCGTAATTTGTTGATGACACGATCAATTGACCAGTCAAACGGTCCACATTCAGCAGCGCACATTACCATAGGGCCCACCCATCAGCGCGTATATGAAGGACAGAAATGGTAATAAATCAGTGGTCAGTGGGTACTCGAAGTCGTGAGACCTCTGGTTGGCACTCGCCGGCAGT